>NC_068313.1:34244847-34402347 GCF_025860055.1 Xyrauchen texanus | reverse complement strand
TCCACGGACACATCGAGATGAAATAGAAATACAGTGATGCAATAAGGTTCTACTCATAAATGGTAAATGGTCTGCACTTATATAGCACTTTTTTAACCTTAGCGGTATTCAAAGTGCTTTACACTGTGACACATTCACCCATTCACACACCAATGGCGGCAGAGCTGCCATGCAAGGCGCTATCCTGCCATTGGGAGCAACTTGGGGTTCAGTGTCTTGCCCAAGAACACTTCGGCATGTGGAGTCATGTGGGCCGGGATCTCATCGTGTTTATTTCCTTGCCTGTGGCAAAACACATTTACACACACACGCACACAATTCATACGCAAGAAGGATCACAGAATCAGTCAACAGTTTATGTTATATTTATTATGTTACTAACAAATATGAAACATTATGTGCCAATATTCTCATCATTTGTAGTGGCAAACTGAGCTCTTGAGAGTTGTTTACACTGGTAGGATATTATTTTGTGCTTGTTTGAGGGTAAATGCATGGGTGAATCTCACAAAAACACCATTGTGTTAATGCAATGAACCACGGTTTTACTACAGTGATGTGGTAAAGATGCTTTTTGTTGCTATTTACACTTCGAAAAATCGGTTTTATCTGGACATCAAACACACACACACACACACACAGTTGTGTTTCCATGTTTTATGGGGACTTTCCATAGACATAATGGTTTTTATACTGTACAAACTTTATATTCTATCCCCTAAACCTAACCCTACCCCTAAACCTAACCCTCACAGAAAACTTTCTGCATTTTTACATTTTCAAAAAACATAATTTAGTATGATTTATAAGCTGTTTTCCTCATGGGGACCGACAAAATGTCCCCACAAGGTAAAAAGTTCGGGTTTTACTATCCTTATGGGGACATTTGGTCCCCACAAAGTGATAAATACATGCTCACACACACACACACACACACATTTCCAGTCCATCAGAGTGAATGGATGTGTTACGCATCTGCATGAATTTGAGTAAAAAATGCCAGTAAGACTATTTCCTCCTGGATAAAATTGTGTATGCATATATTTTGTATCTCTACATATGCTGTATAGTAAGTCAGCATGAACAACCCAACATAAATATGTAGTAATTTCTTTCCTCTCTTCCTGATGGTGCGTTTTGTTGAGTAGGGTTTTGTGTAGTTGGGTTGTGTACAGTATGTGTGTATGTGAAGGTTGTCGGTCTCTGTATAATCTTGAGGAAAATGTAGCAGTCTGTCGTGGGACTCTAAATAGATCAACACACATTACAATTTAATAAACTTCCCCTCCACACACACACACCAGCGGATTATTGCAAAACAGCAAACAATTCCTGTCTTTTCATCTTCCGTTCCTCTCAATTATTGATTACTGTTTTCACCATTTTCATTCTTGAAATGGACTTCACATCCCATGATACCTCCCACGTAGTCATTAAAACCAGACAAGATGTTTCCTGTTTGGGGTTATATATGTTTAATCAGTTAAAATGCTATCAGTGAAATACTACATGCACGTCATAAACGACCAGTGGAGGATGAATAGGGAATGCAATGCATATTTAAAATTGTCATGCCATATACTTTTTTATTTTTTTTTATCATTTTATTATCTTCCCTGAGATCCAATTATAATATAAGTAAAGTTTTCTTTGTGCCAAAACAGTCATAATTTAATAATAAATTATAATTTTCTATCCTGTCTCTGGCCCTCTGTCTGAAACGCTCAGTTTTGAGCTATCTGGCCCTTTTATTACTTCAATGTAAATGCCCACTAGCGTTGTGTAGCACCTCAAATACAGCTATATTTCACAGCTTCACATTATAGTTTATTGTAGAGCGTAGGAGGGCGGGGCCGGGCTGTAACAACGCACGCCTGGTCCCCAATCAGCCTGATGAGGGATAAAGGCGGCGGCTCGAGAGAGAGAATGACATGCAGCTGCTCTGTGTTTATGTTTGTGTGTTTTCCGTTCAGTTTATCATTAAACGATTACTTATATTGCCAAACCGGTTCTTGCCTCCTCCTTTCCCTTAACCCGCTTTACATTTATAAAACCACATTTCAGGGTTAACACATAATGAACACCAAACACATTTTGTGTTGTGCTTCAACTGAGCAAAGCAGAGACACTGGTCTTCACATCACACATCTTCCATGTATATTTAGAACAGTGTAACAGGCGTAAAATGAGCCAAGAGGAGGCGGGAACCGGCTGAACAGTCAAAATAATGCTTGATGAAAATTTTAAAAGACATAAACATAAATGCACAAGGCAGCTGCGTGTGGCTCTCTCTCTCCCAAACTGCCGCATCCGGCTCGGCCTTATCCCTCTCCTCGTCTGATTAGCCAGACTGGGGGGGCGTCTGTGTGGACTCACGGCCCGGCCCTGCTCATCAAAAACAGCCCGTGTTTCTACCAGTCAGTGGCGGCAGAAGCAGGATGAGACCCGTTTTTGAAAGTCGCGCTTGTACCTCTCTCTTAAAACGCACATCAAAACAATCTAAGACATTCATTTAGTGCATGCTTGCTAAAGATCAACAATTAAATATAGCACAGATGGGTGCAAAAACGGTCCATGATGCCTTCAACACAGCGCAGCTAAATGAAATAGGATGGAGATCTCCTTTTTAGAGTTATAACTTGACATTGCATATTTTAAAAGAGGTACAAGATGCATGATAACACTCAAAGCAAAAATAAGTGTTGATGTCTTGCTGAAGAGGCAGTCACATGCTGATGTATTCGGTCCTTGTGACGTCACAAGGTCCACAAATTCCAAACGGGCCATTTCTGTAGGTTGGTTTACATAAATGCTCTTTTTCTATTAAGGAGGAAGTTTTTAGTTCTGAAACCTACAGTATGTTTTTATATTACAATGACCTCTTATATGTCAAAAGATCAAGGAAAACGTGATACGTCAGAATCCAAACCGAATTAATTTGGCTATTCTTTTTCAATGTGCGTGCTTATGCATAACTGCATAACATTTCCCCAGTGTGTTATTGATCAGGCCGAATATCGAGGATGCATAGGATGGTGACTCGTGACATCTGAAGTCCTAGAAGTCATAGCGGCACTACGGTGGTAGACGAAGGACATTTGTCATGTTTTCTCTTAAGAGTTACTTGCCGTAATCATTTTAAAAGTAATAAACACATGGAGGAAACGAATGTGATATAATGCCAGTAGTTCTCTTACTGGGACTTTCAATTGCACAACAGGAGGATTGCAGCAATTTCAAAGCTCGAAAAAGATGGTTCTACGTCCTTGTGTCCTTCCACGTTCGCTCTTCTAAGGTAAGACTGGTCTTTATAAGACCACAAGTCCATCCTCTGCATTCTTGGTATTAAGAGCCACCCATTTACTTCTGCCATTGTTGTTGTTTCTAAACTATTAGACTTATGGATTTAGACCTGGGAACTATAGATTGGGCAAAATATAGTAGTCCCTTAGACTTACATTGAAGGAGTGTCCCAAGCCATATATGGAGAAGACCATACTGTCCTAGATACTTTTGACTTGGACCATTAAAGAACAACCTAACAACCATCAAGGACACCTTAAAAGCCACATAGCAAAGTGATTAAATCCACTCAGAAAACCTTAGCAATGCCCTGGACAGGGCAAGCACCACATAGTTTTACTTTTTGTTCGTATCTTGTCTTCAGATTTGAAGGTAAAGGTGAATAGAAAGTGGTCTTTGTTGAGTCACTTGAAAGTTGCGGCATCAATGTGGAGTAAAATATATTCAAGGCATCATGCACTGAAGATCTTTCAGCTATGTCACACCAGTGCCTCTCATAACGGGGTCACTTTCTTTATCACAACTCAACAGACAAGAGAAACGAAAGTCGACTGTGACCGAGATAAGCCAACAGAAAAATGGACAATAAAAACTGTGTAGCTCCAAGGAGGCCTTGGGGAACAGTAATAGATAAAGCAAGAGTAGAAAGACGATTAACACTTAACTGCAACCAAAATATCTATTTAAAGCAATAGTTCACTAAATAATGAAGATTCTGTCATTATTTACTCATGCTGTTATTTTGTCTAAGTATAAAACAACATTGATAGTGACTACAGTTGTCCAGCCCCAGAAAGGATGAAAAGAAAAAAACACACCAAGAAAGCAATGAAATATAATCCATGTACTCTGAAGCCATCCAATAGGTTTTCATAAAGAACAGTACAAAATTTAAGTCATTATTCACTGATAATGTTCCACTGAAAAGATAACAGCCATACAGGTTTGGAACGATCTGAGTAAATACCATTTTGATTATTTATTTTTATAATTAAGGACATTTATAATTTTTAAAGACAGAATTTTATTTTTGGGTGAACTATTCCTTTAACTCTGACAAATCGATCACAAATGGAGAACTTGGTGACATCCACCTGACCTCTCAAGACCCTGTGGCCTCACAGACAGTGAGATTCACAGGTTATCTCGGGACATAGGGTGGTAGCCCACATAGACAGGAAACAACAGAGAACGTCAGTCTGAGAGAGAGAGAGGATGGAATGAGAGAGAAGTGTGTTTTGCTGCCAGCAATGACTCATAGGTCAAGTGTGTGTGTGTGTGTGTGTGTGTGTGTGTGTGTGTGTGTGTGTGTGTGTGTGTGTGTGTGTGTGTGTGTGTGGAAAATGAATAGTCGAAAGACAAATAGAGAAAGAGTAGAACACAATTGCGAAGGGATATTAACTAAATGACAGTGACAAACAAAATTCAGATTTTTACATTTTCAGAAGAAAATGTGAGTGGTGCAAAACTAAGGTGATCAAATTTCTGAAATGAAAAACATTTCAAGTTCAGCGTTCAATAGGTCATTGCAATTTCATGTGACATTAAAAAAGGGGACAGATCAGATTTTATGTATTTTGACCATTTGAATATGGTAATGTGCTAGTGCATTCGAAGTAGTTTTTCGCATGTTGCTATGTGGTTTTACATGTAGTTTTTAGCATGTTACTAATACCATTGCTAGGGTGATCAAAGTACTTTTTAGCATATTGCTATGCAGTTGCTAGGGTATTCTAAGTAGTTTTAGCATGTTGCTATTCAATTGCTAGGGTGTTCCAAGTAGTTTTTATTATATTGCTGTGCTGTTGCTAGGGTGATCCAAGTAGTTTTTAGCATGTTGATATACCATTGCTAGGGTGTTCTAATACGTTTTTTGCATGATACTATGCAGTTGCTAGGGTGTTCCAAGTAGTTTTTAGCATGTTGCTATGCCATTGCTAGGGTGTTCTAAGTAGTTTATAGCATGTTGCTAATACCATTGCTAGGGTGTTCTAAGTAGATTTTAGCATGTTGCTATGCAGTTGCTAGGGTATTCCAAGTAGTTTTTTAGCATGTTGCTATGCCATTGCTAGGGTGTTCCAAGTAGTTTTTAGCATGTTGCTATGCAATTGCTAGGGTGTTCCAAGTAGTTTTTAGCATGTTGCTATGCCATTGCTAGGGTGATCCAAGTAGTTTTTAGCATGTTGCTAATACCATTGCTAGGGTGTTCCATGTAGTTTTTAGCATGTTGCTATACCATTGCTAGGGTGTTCCAAGTAGTTTTTAGCATGTTGCTATACCATTGCTAGGGTGTTCCAAGTAGTTTTTAGCATGTTGCTATGCCATTGCTAGGGTGTTCCAAGTAGTTTTTAGCATGTTGCTATGCCATTGCTAGGGTGTTCTAAGTAGTTTTTAGCATGTTGCTATACCATTGCTAGGGTGTTCCAAGTAGTTTTTAGCATGTTGCTATGCCATTGCTAGGGTGTTCCAAGTAGTTTTTAGCATGTTGCTATACCATTGCTAGGGTGTTCCAAGTAGTTTTTAGCATGTTGCTATACCATTGCTAGGGTGTTCCAAGTAGTTTTTAGCATGTTGCTATACCATTGCTAGGGAGTTCCAAGTAGTTTTTAGCATGTTGCTATACCATTGCTAGGGTGTTCCAAGTAGTTTTTAGCATGTTGCTATACCATTGCTAGGGTGTTCCAAGTAGTTTTTAGCATGTTGCTATACCATTGCTAGGGTGTTCCAAGTAGTTTTTAGCATGTTGCTATACCATTGCTAGGGTGTTCTAAGTAGTTTTTAGCATGTTGCTATACCATTGCTAGGGTGTTCTAAGTAGTTTTTAGCATGTTGCTATACCATTGCTAGGGTGTTCTAAGTAGTTTATAGCATGTTGCTAGTACCATTGCTAGGGCGTTCTAACTAGATTTTAGCATGTTGCTATGCAGTTGCTAGGGTATTCCAAGTAGTTTTTAGCATATTGCTGTGCAGTTACTAGGGCAATCCAAGCAGATTTTAGCATGTTGCTATGGAGTTGCTAGGGTGTTCTATTTAATTTTAGCATGTTGCAATGTGGTTCCTAGTTGACAAAGTGTTCTGGGTGGTTTTAATTGTGTTGCTGTGCGGTTCCAAAGGTGTTTTGAGGAGGTTAATATTACATTGCTATGCGATAGCTAGGATGTTCAGAGTAGTTTTTAATCATGTTGATGTGGTTTATGGACTGTTCTGAATAGTAGTTTTGTAGTTGATAGGGTTGTCTAAATAGTTTTTACCATGTTGCTATACCACTGCAAGATGCGTTCTAATTAGTTTTGTAGCATGTTGCTATGCGGATGCTAGGTTGTTCTAAGTAGTTTTAGCATGTTGCTATACCATTGCTAGGGTGTTCTGAGTTGTTTTTAGCATGTTGCTATTTGGTAGTTAGGTGGATTGTGGAGCGTGTTACCGCTGAGACCTAGCACATATGGAGGCTTCACTCTATTCTCCATGGCATCCTCACAACACGCCCCACTGAGAGCGAGAACCACATTATAGTGACCACGAGGAGGTTAACCCAACTTGACACTACCCACCCTAGCAACCGGGCCAATTGGTTGCTTAGGAAGCCTGACTGGAGACACATAGCGACTCCCGGTGTGATAGTCAGCGTCTTTACTTACTGAGCTACCCAGGCCCCCATTCTGTGTGGTTTTAATTGTGTTGCTATGCGGTTGCTAAACATAGCAACAAGTCCCAATCCAAAGTCTCCCCAAGGCTTGCCTTGGCTATCAAGTCTAATAACTCTCACGCTTTTGCAAAACACATCTCTCCGGTTAGTCTAGAGTTTTCAGTATACAAGAGATCTTTGCCCCAAGGGCCTCGTTCACAGCAAGAGCAAGAAAACACACTAACTTTAAGACACACACTTTATCATATATGAGATGAGCGGTTTTAATATCCGAGTAAGTGCCTGTGTGTATTGATTGTCTATGCACCACATATCACAAATCTTAGACTTCCTTGTTTTGATTCAAAATCAATAACTATCTCGGTCACACACACACCATTTTACTATTCACAGTTTGCAGTGTTTTTGTCGTCATAGTGACAAAGGCGGGTGGGTTACATCAGTTGGACTGTCACAGGTGTCAGTCAGTCAAACCCTCGGCAACACCAGCTGTCAACATATGTAGCCACAGCAACAGTGCTGTTCTGGGCCTGGCAAATGCATTTCAGCCATAACTTCCAATCAGTAAGAGCACCTAATTATGGTTCATACAAGCTGAATTGGTAACACTTTACAATCATGTTAGAATTACATGTTGCAAACAAGATCATATGCTCAAAGAGAGAAAGCTAAAAAGGCAATGCAACCGTGACTTTCATATATCGGTCTAACTTTACAATATTGTTCATGTTTCTGTGTATTTACATAAGTACTGAGCAGTCTGTCTGTCTGTTGGTTGATGTACTTGCGTAAGTGTGCATTTGTTCATTTGCAAAAAAGATTAGATTTCGTTATGCATACTCTGATTAAATGCTCCTCCTTTGTGTGTGTTTGAGCTATAAATACTCCCAAACGGTGAGTCATCGACTGTTGCACCAATCTTTTCAACCGTGTCCATTCTGGCACTATCTATGCGAGCACACACACAGTACACACAAGCTTAGTCATTTAATCCTAGTCTTACACAGAATTTGGCACGCACACATTTAGACCCACAGAACGCCTTTAGCACAACCCAAACAAAGAATTAATTAGACAAGCTGTTAATTGATGCATTGAAATGAACACATAAATGAAGGACTCCATAACCTCTAAACTACGACTCTCAGCTCACTTTCAATTCTATCAGAATGATTCCAGTGCGGTCCCTGAGCCACAGAGCATAGGGTGTCACTGCAAGACAATCTGTGCAACTGAAGTGCAAATAAGAGATTGAAGAGAATGTGTCCGTTGACATGCTTTGCCTCTTAAAGCACTTGCAAAGCATTTTATTTGTGCTTTAGTGACTGAAATAGAAGAATGTAAAAAGTTTAAATTCTGACATAATGTGGGGCATCCTCAAATGAAAGGTGGAGGAGCACAAGGTCTCTAACATCCACCAGCTCCGTGATGTCGTCATGGAGGAGTGGAAGAGGACTCCAGTGGCAACCTGTGAAGCACTGGTGAACTCCAAGCCCAAGAGGGTTAAAAGCAGTGCTGGAAAATAATGGTGGCCACACAAAATATTGACACTTTGGGCCCAATTTGGACATTTTCACTTAGGGGTGTACTCACTTTTGTTGCCAGCGGTTTAGACATTAATGGCTGTGTATTGAGTTATTTTGAGGGGACAGCAAATTTACACTGTTATACAAGCTGTACACTCACTACTTTACATTGTAGCAAAGTGTCATTTCTTCAGTGTTGTCACATGAAAAGATATAATCAAATATTTACAAAAATGTGAGGGGTGTACTCACTTTTGTGAGAAACTGTATATATCAGTGACCTTGTCCTAACCATCAGTGGAGTAAAAATGTTATGTTAGAAGTAGGCCTGTTACGATTATTAAATAAAAGTCTGATCACGGTTATTTGAGATAACTGCGATTACTGTGCACTTCAAATTCCAATCACCATTTAATGCCCAAATAAAGTGAATTTATACTGAAAATGTCATTAACAGTGTGTTTGTATCTCATTCAGTTGAACTCTGTCACTGAGCCGCAGTGTGGAGAGCACGTGAAGCACTTCTCCAGCCAAACTCCCGAAAATATAAACAAACAAATATAAAATTTGATAGTGAAGCACAACATATAAAACTATAAAATCCACAGACATACAACATGATGAGAATCACGTTGTGTGAGATGACAGAGCAGAGCACTAATCCACTGTGAACCCCGCAGCACATGTAATATATATATATATATCATTAAAATCACAGCATTTCCACTTTAATCTCAGCTTAGCTTTATTTATAAAGCATTTAAAACAACAGAGTTCACCAAAGTGCTTCACAGTAATACAATATAAAACATAACATAACAGACGTGAATGAGATTCCAGACATGACTTAAAAGACTCCAACTGTTTATCCCGAAAAGTGAAGCTTGCGTCAAAAAATACACGTAATGATAAAAGCACAATGCAAAATAAAATCTAGATGCCTGAAATTGAAGAAATTGAATAAAATATATTACAACTGTATAGTCAAATGTAATATTGACTGTAATAATAATAATAATAATAATCATCAAAATATCACAAGCAAGACATGTTGCAAATAAAGGTTTGGTGCAAAAAAATGCAATGACATGTTGACAAGTTATATTTTCACTTGTTAAAAGTTGTAATATTTTATAGATTAGACACCATTTTGATGATTAAATTAAATTAAACTTTAAAAAATGTTCTGGAAAGTTCTGGAAAATATTAATTATCAAGCTATAATTATTAAAATGATTATTAAATAATAACTAAACTGACTAAACTGGTGTGTTCAATAGCACATTATCATATTGTTGCATCATGATACCATGACAACACTAATCAGTACAATCAAATATCAGGACCCTTAGCATTATTATACATGAATCATTATAATGCTGAATATATGGTTTATCATCCATCCATCCATCCATCTTCAACCGCTTATCCGAAGTCGGGTCGCGGGGGCAGCTGCTCCAGCAGGGGGCCCCAAACTTCCCTATCCCGAGCCACATTAACCAGCTCTGACTGGGGGACCCCGAGGCGTTCCCAGGCCAGTGTGGAGATGTAATCTCTCTACCTAGTCCTGGGTCTTCCCCGAGGCCTCCTCCCAGCTGGACGTGCCTGAAACACCTCCCTAGGGAGGCGGCCAGGGGGCATCCTTACCAGATGACCAAACCACCTCAACTGACTCCTTTCGACGCAAAGGAGCAGCGGCTCTACTCTGAGCTCCTCACGGATGTCTGAGCTCCTCAACCTATCTCTAAGGGAGAAGCCCGCCACCCTTCTGAGGAAGCCCATTTCGGCCGCTTATATGGTTTAATACAGTACAATTATTCAAAGGCGTAGATATATGTAGGGATGAAAGGGACATGTTCCTACAAACTTTAAGAAAATCGGAAATGTCCTGACCAACAACGGTCCTTAGTGTAATTATTAATGTGTAAATTATTGTCTTACCTCTTTTGAAAAAATGAGTTTTGCATGCAGTCCAATGGAGGATTGTGCTTATTTGGCCAGTATGCACCCACTTGAGGAAGACACCTTCAAATTTGAATGATTGTGTTGCATGATTGCAAGATGGAAGATTTAAGAGCCAATTCAGTTTTATTTTTATTTATTTTAAGTAGTAAGTATGTGCAAACTTAAAAGCAAGATCAAAGATTCTCTAGTGCACACGCACACATTCACAAACATGCTGGAGACACCTACTCTTGGAGACTGCAGCCTTAACAAGCATCTTGTCATCATGTTCATAGATTTGGATGCAAAGTGAAAAAGTGTTGCTTGTTATACAGAGATTTAGTGCACACGTGCACGCTGTGCAAAAGTTTTAGGCTCATAAGATGTTTCACAAAAGCATTTGTCTTAAGATGGTTATTCATATCTTCAGCTTTAGTGTGTCAATAGGAAATATAAATGTCAGACTCCCTAATTTCTTCCTAATTTAGCAAAGGAAAAAAAAAGATTAGAATAGAAGAACAGAGAGCCCTGCAAACAGATTTGCAAACATGTCTGTATGCACATTTATTATCAATATACTCTTGCTGTTTGTCAACAATTGTCTCATTTATGTCAGAAATAAAGTTGATATTCATGGAGGCATCAGTTATGTTGCATAATTCTAAATGGAACCTTTTTAAACTGACGAGCAAGAAAGCAGGACATTATTATTGATTATGAATAATGACGTTTAGTTACGTATTTAAACTTTAGGTGCTTGATTAGACACACTTCTTTCGGAACACATCCACTCGCACACACACACACACACACACACACACACACACACACACCCCGACCAAAACGCCCCCCTCGCACAGTTGTCTCTACGACATCCGGATATCTGACTGCCACATGTAAATTAAGTACTCCCTTTGGTAGCTGTTGCCATAGAAACTCATTAAAACCAGAGAGACAAATGAAAAATGGCAACCGACCATGAATGTTTAATATTTACCTGTACGTGTATGGCAATCCTGATTCATTTTTCATTTAGTGGAAAGTTGGAGACAGACAAAATGTTCTCCTGATAATATACATTTGATAAATGCAAGCGTTAATGAATCAGTGGAAAGAGTAGGGCTGAGAGTGAGACCGAGAGGAGAGAGAGGGCATGTGTGTCTTTCATTTCCTCCAGGGAGTGTCACACTGACCTCTCTTCCTCTTACAGTCACAATCATTTAATCAACAATAATCAGATATTTGGGAGCATGAGGTCGGGTTGTAAACAGAGACAGATGCATGTGACTCTGCATTGTATACATGTGCTTGTAATGTGTTTTCAGATAAAAAAGGATATGAATATCTGTTTTTCACATGGTTTATAACTCATGACCTCTGACAACAGAGCAAAAAATTGTTCTGGACATTATTCAGATCGGATGTTTTATTTAAGTATATCATTATACTGTGTGTATGTATATCTACAGTACTGTGCAAAGGTTTTAGGCACTTAAGATCAGTATAATATATCAGTATAAGTATATCATTGTCTTTAATTAAACCATGAAGACTAAAAGAATGTGCGTTTTTGTATCGTTGTGTGTGTGTACCGTATTGGCTGGTTTAACATAGCGACAGTTGTTTTTTTAGTTTACTCATCACTTTTAAAGGAATAGTTCACTCAAAGATGAAAGTTCTGCTATTGTATGGCTTCAGAAGACTTGGAATATAGTGCATGACTTATGGACTACTTTTATTGTCCTTTTTGAAGCTTGATAGAGTGAACAAAACAACAGAACTTGTTAATTTCTTTACTATTTCTTTAAAGCAGGAAGTCAGATTGTGTACTTGTTTTAACTTAAGGTTTCATCCGTGAGGCGTGACTCCCAAAATCGTAATATTTTACTTATAGATCATTCCAAATACTCCGACTCATGTCGGATGAACTGAGTTTTTATTGGAAGAATTCCATTCTGACTGAACATGTGAGAACTTTCCACCGCATTCCCTCGGGCGGAAGACGGATCAGTGACACTTTTGCACTAGATGTCATTTCATTGGGATAACAAAGACGGTATGATGATAATGATGTTGTTGTTGGTTGGTTATAGCAAAGTGTACATTTATATATAAGCAGAAAATCAGACCATGTAGCTGATAAAGCCCCCTCTCACTGTTCCAAGCTAAAAATCTAGCTCCTTCCCATTCCAAAGGGGAATACAAGAATGAAAAATGTTTATAAATACAGTGACGCCAAGAGACCTCACACACTCTTTACACATACACCAGGGGGTTCAGCACATATTTTAAGATTCCCTTAAGGGGCCCCTGTGGTCTCTGACTCCCTCGTTTGATAATAGTAGGCAAATGCAAATATTAATAGAAACCAATATATACCAATATACTTTTTAAAGAAACGTTTAATTTTTGCAAAGTGACACAATGAAATAAGATACAACTAAATAGACATGTAGGACAATATATACAGATCGTTATGGTTACGTGCAGGTCTACATGACAACATATAAATATATATACGTTTTTTCAAGTAGTTTCCAGGTTTATCACGACGTTTGTAGCAGTCACATTTGCCTCTGAGTCGAGGGCCGTGTTACATTACCATGGTAACCAAGGTTCTCGCTAAAACAGCCTACGATACTACTGTATTATCGCAGTACATGAATATGGAAACTGCTTCAAACACTGTACAATGCTTTCTGAAATATTTGGTCATTTCTTTTTAAATCACAGTTGTGACCGAGTTACCGTATAGTTTTAAGGTAACAACACTTGTAAAACAGGCAGGGGCGGAGCCAGGAGTTTTTCATGGAGGTGGCCGGACAGGGGCCAGTGATCAGTCTGTGGTGGGTGGTGGGGGTTGTTGGTGTAGAAAGCGGAGGCACGTGGATAATAAAACAGAGGGGATCGGATATAGTGCCACCTGGGACGGAGAGGTGTGGTGCTCACATGTTAAGTCTCCTGTGTGTTGCGGTTATACAGAGATGGTTCCACCTCTAAAAAACTAAATTGTGCCCAAGACACAAAAATGCCCAAAACGGCAATGACAAGTGGGGTGGCCAGGGTTCGTTCCATGGTGGCCACGGCCACCCCTGCCACCCTCTAGCTCCGCCACTGGTAACCGGTATTTTGGTGGGAACTAAATATGGTTACCATGGTAATTATTGGCACAGTCCCTTAAAAAAACAAATCACCATTGTTACTATATTTTAAAATAACTAAACTACATACAATTAATAAGGCATCTCCTTCATATAGCCTACTGGCAGGAACCTTTCCGATATTTTAACTTAGGCCAATGCGTAATAGTCACAGTATTGTATTTGGCGGGAACTATGGTTACCAAGGTAACGTTCTGGCGCGGTGACGAAACCTCAGGACGCTTCTTTGAGGTTTTCCCCTGACGATCCGTCGCTGTTGTGGTCCGAGACGGAGCCTGTCTTCAGCGAGCCCTCGGGTCCTTCACCGGTAACGCCGATGTCCGACTCCTCCTCGATGGCGAAGCGCACGTCTGCGGTGGAGCTGAGAGAACTCACGCTGCTTTGCTCCACCGAGCACAGCGCGCACGCGAGAGGTGCGAAAACCTTCCCGCCCTCGAGCGCGCAGCCAGTGTGCCGGCCGGCGCACAGCATGAACGGCACCGGTGTGGAGCGCAACGTGTGGAGGCTTAAACTTTGCTTATTTTGCCCCGCGCCCCACTCGCGCTGCTCCTCCTCGTGCAGACGCGTGAACGCATTTGAGCGCTTCTTCTCGCGCCGCTCGGTGCGCATGTAAACAAGCATGATCCCGATGAGGAAAACTCCGTAGAAGGACACCACGATGACGATGTACAAATACGCGTTACCGACGCTTCCCCCGGGCGAGGAGACTCCGGTGGTCTGCTGCGGCGAGAGCGCGTCCGGCCCAGTGACGTTGCGCGCCAACTCCATTGCAACAGTAACAGAGTTACCTGTAAAACAGAGAGAACATTTAAAACTTCATCCACTATACAACTAAAAATATTTTAAAAACAATGTAATATTTTTTACGTATAAAATATTTTTAAATCGTTTGTAAATTGTTATTAATGTACTAAGGAAGCAAACCCGGTCCCGTCAGACCTCTTTTTCATTAACATCAACATTTAAGTTTAGAAATGACAATTCTCATTAGTAAATGTACATTCATTTTAAATATTTATTAATAAAATTTGATCCATATGTTTATATTTCTAAAGCATTATATACGTATTTAAAACTATTTTGCATGCACAAATGTAAAAGCGACACGCGCGTGCGAAACGCATGTTAATAATTCGTTCAAACGCGTTTACTCACCGGCTGCTTTCACCTTTGGAGCGCGACAGCTCGTTGCACTTTTATTTGCGGATCTCTCTGGATTGTAACGGGACTGTCAGCTGTGTCCCATTTAAATAACATATCCCATGAGGGCCGTGCATGGACACGCGCCAGGGGGATCTATGACAGATGTTGAGGGAGTCCAGATCCTCACGTCCGTCCCTCACAGCACTTGAGTCCCGGCCAGAGATGCTTCAGTTCACAGCCACATTCTTATGACGTTTAATGGTGTCCAAGTGCGAACCTCTGCCAAATGTGCTAATTTATCATAACATATCCAGACAGTTATGTTAGAACTCTGCAGGCATGCTTTTGGAAACCCACTCTAGGACAGCAAGCCCCTAAGAAAAATCTAGAGCAGCTTGCATGAACCATTTCTATATAGATTGCAGCATTTATTAATTGCATAACATTATTATTAACAATAAAGGTAACATTATTAATGAATGCACTTTAAAAGCTGGGTTAAGCTCAGGGGTGTAGATTCCAGGGGGGGGGGGGGGTGGGGTGGGGGGAATGTAACCCCCCAATAATAAAAACAAGTACAACCCACATGTATAATCTTCTCACTGTAACCCCTCCAATGTTCAAGCCAAATCAACGCCCTTGGATAAGCTCTCCTCTACATCCCACTGACATACTTTTCAAGGGTGTCTGGGTTTTGTTTAAGCCCCCAGTGACAGATTGTTATTGTTAGAATCTACGCCAGCCTCATCTGTCTGGGAATGGTACGTGATGGGTAGGTGTGGCACTGCTGGAGAAAATCTAGAGCCACGGTATGCAAGCTAATGCCTGAACATGCCCGTTAATTAGGCTCGACTAACAGAGAAATGACGTAAAGCTTGTTAAGAACTTGATCAAATCAGGAACTCTTGGGCAGTTCCGTGTCTGACGCCACATTGCAGACACAACAGCATCATATGGGCGATTCTGTGATAAATTAACCATCATATGCATCACATTTTAAATTTATATCGACTATGGTGTTTTTACAATCACAGGTCAAAGCCATAGTTTACCCAATTCATTCATTTACTCACCCTTATGTCCAGGGCTGGACTGCGAAGAGAAATCGGCCTGGGATTTTACTTGGCATTCGGCCCCAAAGCTGTTGAGCGGGGGTGGGAGGGAGGGGAAATATCACGGCACCATTTTGTGGTCCGTTCTGCATAACGCGGCGGCCCATTTTAGCTTATCGCAAACCATTCGTGAACGTTTTGCGGCCGACCCACTGGCCTGCTCCGTTCTGTCGATGGACAGTCCCCCTGATCGGCCCCCAAAGTGCATCGGCCCACCGGGAAAATGCCCGGTGTGCCAGATTACCAGTCATTCCAAACCCAGATGACCTCCTTTCTTATGCTAATAAATTTGATGATACCTTTGGTCCTTTTTAAAGCTTTAAGTCACTATCAACTGCCATTGATTTGAAAAGGCCCAAGGCCCAGTTGCAAGAAACCCTAATTCTAAGCATGTTGCCACTTTGCAACCGGCCCCTGATCCTTAAACATACACCCAAAATGTCATTCATAGATCATATGAGATCATCTAGAATTGAACAACTCTTAACTGGTCTCACAGATTTCTTTATTTCTAAATGAAACAAATAGTTTAACTTGTTCTGATTAAAGTGTACCATCATGAAGCAATAGTGATCTGTGGGGTTAACAAAGAAGAAGCTGACATTATCCTTAAAATCAACTGAGTTCAGACTGTTTAATGCGCATAGAAGAAAGTAGATCTATTATCCTGTCCAGCAGGACATACAGTCAGCCACAGAATCGTCCAATCAGCAAACATGCTAGGAACTTCATACTCAGCATCAGCCAATAAACACTTACATTTGAATAAAACGAATCACAGTAACAATTACTAGAATGATGCTTAAATATAATGATATTCCAAATCACTAGTTCATTTGCATATGCTGGCTACTCAAGTCTGTTTACACTCAGTATTAAATTAAAGGGACAGTGCAGCCAAAAATGAAACTTCTATCATCGTTTACTCACTCTCATGCCATCCCACATGTGTACGACTTACTTTGAAGAATATGTCAGGTGTGTTGGTCCATTCAATGCAAGTGAAATGGGTGTGAAACTGACCAAAATATGATTCCTTTTTTCCTGTACATCTTGCCATTGCAGTCTCTAGGCACGCTCATGATTTCAAGCTCGATTACTCTTCCTACTGGTGTGCTTGATGTACCATCTACCACTAAGTGTAATCAAGCTTGAAATTATAATTGCCAAGGAGACTGCTGATGTCAACATTAATGGTATTAATGTGACTGGAGGAGTTTTATTGGTTACTTTTATGCTGCCTTTATGTGCTTTTGGAGCATCAACATTTTGGTCACCATTGACTTACATTGTACAGACCTACAGAGTGGAGATATTCTTCTAAATTCTTCGTTTGTATTCTGCAGAATTAATAATAATAATAATAATAATATTTCCCTACAATTACATAACGCTTTTCTAGTCACTCAAAGCGATACACATCTGGGACGGCCTGAGAGTGAGTAAACGATGAGAGATTTGTCATTTGGGGGGGGAACTATCCCTTTAAAATTATGAAAAGATCATTGAAAAGTAAAAAAGCGACCCACAACTTGACAGCATTGTCAGTCTCATGGCTTTGAGCAATTCCTGATTTGTTTGGACAGACAAATGCTGGTGAAAACTTTAAAAAAGTGTCATAAACAAAGTTTTAATAGTCTGAAACTTTAAGTGAAAGCATTGGCCACTACTTACTGTATACCTACTACTATTGTTCAAATAGTATATGAAACAGAACCAATTAAACATTTCCAACCTAGAGCAGTCTGGTTTTTTCATACAAGTCTGGAGGAAGTAAGCAAGACAGCTCACATCATTTATAGCAGTATGGCTGGGTATGTAGTGCTGGTTTGTTTGTTGAACATTTTTGGATATCATTTGAAATACTGCCAAATCATCTTGTTTGTACATTGTGACACGTCCTTAGAAATCTCCATCCTGATTGGAGGCTGCTATGGTGAGATGTTACTTTCCTTACAGTCCTGATAAGTGACAGTTTCGTCTGGTTGGAGTCAGCAGTGATTTGGTTCTACTTGGCACCGTACATCCGCTCAATGTCAGTCAGGTAGTGAGATTTAAGCTCCTTGCGTTTGAGTTTAAAAGCATCTGTCACCAGGCCGGTCTCTGGGGTCCAGGGCTCGGCGCTCAAGCAGATCTTACGTGGAATCTCAAACCGCTCTAACTGGGCTGTTAAACACACAGGGGCCGGAAATCCATTATAATCAGAACTGAACTAAAGAGTTGTAAAACAGCATGACATGTATGTGAAAATATATGACATATTGTGTATAATATATAAAGATTTTTGCATAGAAAACCTTGTTGTCATGTTTAAAATAGGAGACTAAATTACTGAACATTGGGGTCAATTTGCTATTAGTGCTCTACATATAACTTATGTGATAGAAATGTCCCAATATTCTCTTTATAAAACTCTGACAATGCAAGAAACACGAATACAGACATGCACACAAAACAAGCCGACCAGCATTTGCATAATTAAATGCATCAAATATGCTCTTTAAATCAATATGAAAGGGCATTTGCAACCCATAATGACAAAAAAAATTTTATGGCCATCATGCAGCAGTTTTTGCACCCATTTGTTTTAAGGAAATAATTTATCTGCTATTTAAAGGTCCTAGATCATATCTAATTTCAAATTGTAATGTTTCGTCAGCCATTGATAGGCTACATCCGATTGAAGAGACTGTAAAGGCCTTTGCACACCAAATGCGACGCGATTATGGGAGGCGAATCGCCGATGACTGGCCCTTTCACATTAAAAGCGAGGCGAGTTATCGTCTTTAGCTCATTCACGACTTTATAAATGTTGGTGCTAATTGACAACCAATTTTACCCCAGTAAGGTAGATGGCACAAAGCACCTTTCAGCAATTTAACTAGCTGATCGAAAAACTTCCCTATCTTCCCTCTAGGCGTGAATGTGCTAACAATGAAAAGGCCATTCTTCTGCATCACATTTGGTGTGATAAGGCCTTTACAGTCTCTACAATCGATTGTAGACAGGCTGACGAAACGTAAACATTTTAAAATCAGAGGGGGCCTGGGTAGTTCAGTGGTAAAGATGCTGGCTACCACCCTTGGAGTTTGAATCCCAGCATGTGATGAGTGACTCCAGCCAGGTCTCCTAAGCAACCAATTTGGCCCGGTTGCTAGGGAGGGTAGAGTCACATGGGGTAACCTCCTCGTGGTCGCTATAATGTGGTTCATTCTCGGTAGGGCGCATGGTGAGTTGAGCGCGGATGCCGCGGTGGATGGCGTGAAGCCTCCACAAGCGTTATGTCTCTATGGCAACGCGATCTAGACGTGCTCTACGTGACCACAAGGACTTAAAAAGCACATTGGAAATTGGGCATTCCAAATTGGGAGAATAATAATTTTTTTAATCAGAGGACCTTTATACAAATCTATACAACCTTATAAAATCTGCCGCCAAAAAAAAAATCAAATGTGGCGCTATGCTGAATAAGATATATTGTGGTGCAGAAGATGTCATTATAGTTCTTTGATTTGAGACAAATGAAATCACGTCATAATAAAATATTTATCTTGACCTGTGTATTTCTTGTCAAAAGCAAGCACGAGACAAGCAATGAACAAAATTTTATCGTTGGCATGGTTTTCATTTCTGTCACGTGGCACTAGGTAGCCCCGCCCACATTAACATTAAAGGCGTTTTTATTGGCTGTGATTGTGTTGCTTTTTGCAGCAATTTCGTTTTCCATTTTGCGCAGGTAGGTGTGATCAGATCTCTTCTGCAATGTTGCATATTGCTTTTGATTGGGCCGTTGGATAATTATCAAGTACATTCAAAATTTAAATTGGTTCTTCGTTTTCTGCGATTGGTCGGACGATTCTCACCAAACCAATCAAGAATGTTTCCTGGTCATATTTACCCCCAAATCAATACAAAGATATGTTTTGCATTAAGATATTGGGGCCTATATTTAGGACCATTAAGATAATTTGCATTGTGACATTATTGTCAGAACACTTAAGCACATTTTACCCCCGAATTCTCATTACCGTAACACATCCGGAAATGTTACTTTTAGTATTCCCATTTGTTTTCAATGATGATTCTCTCTTGCAGCTAAAAAGATGCTGATGTACAATGATATTTTAAAATGACAATCAGTGAAAATGAAAGGCCGTACCAAGGGATACTATGAGGATGTATACATTTATTAAAACATTTTCCACATTGCGGTAATGAAAATATCTTAATGACCATCTTGTTTTGCATTACAACGAAAATTGGGTGGTAAAATTTGCGCAAGTGTTATAAAAAATCTTTATGGCCATAAAAATAGGCTTTATTTTCAATATGAAAAATATATTTGGTTTCTTTTGATTTTGGACAAAAAAAAAAGGACAAGAATATTTTCTTCACTGGTTTCATTAGAATCACCCAATTAGATCATGGGTCACCTGTCAGTGCTGCGTCTGTGATGACCTTAAGCACCTCCTTCTCAATGACAGGGTTGTTACAAAGCTCCTCCCACGAACCTCTGACACACATCCTCTCTGCCAGCGCCTGGAGCTGCTTCTGATTGGGTACCACGAAGCCAATTACAAAAGACTCATCACTGGAAAACAGGAAGAGGAGGGATTAAATACGATCTGATACGGTCAATTGATCATGGCTGGTAAAAACAAATGGTTTAGCTAACAGCTATATTTTAGGATATTTCTGAATGTGATCAATATTTTCAATGTTAAAATACTTTGACAAGTGGATGGCATGATTAAAGATAGAAGAGTAGAAGAGATAATTGTAAGTATAAGTAACTATTACATCGCTGTTTTTCAACTTTTTCTATATAAACATGCGCTAGACGGACATCTTTGCAAGTTGTGCTGCATCTAGTTTTGTAGCACATGAAGAAGGTATTCGGTGTCAAAAAGCCCCTAAGGCACATGTTAGTAAGGCTGTTGAAGGTGTTTTGATTGGTGTAGGTTGTGGTAGAGGTCGACCAATAGTAGATTTTGCTCATACAGATAACTAAGGTGGTGGGAAAGGCCGATAACTGATAAATTGGCTGATAGTTTTTAAAATAGATTTTTTTTATAATTCTTATTCTTTCCATGATATGACGGGCACAGACAAAGAGTCTAAAAAATTAATAAAATCCCAGATGCAGTTTATTGTTCAGCCAAAATCCTAAAAATAACCAGAAACCAATTATTTGGTGCATAAAGCGGGATTTTAAGTATAAACAAGCTTGAAAAACACTCTTATTTTGAAATTACGGAAAATATCGGCATAGGTTTTTGCCAATAACGATAGTTCCAAAAAGCAGCTATCGGCACCGATGAATTGGTCAAACCGAGATATTGTCAACCTCTAAGTTGTAGATTGTGCTTTGTGTATTTTGCATCCATCTCATATTATTATCGTATTTTTCAATAGTTTTCCAGTGTAAACGTGCTAGATGGCTGTTTTTGCCCGCTGTGCTGTGTCTCACAGTGTCTCACAGTTTTTCCAGCATCTCACAGAGCGCCGTGTTCTGTAGACATGACATCTGCATACTGTTCTATATGTTGCACAACGTATAGCTTTTTTAAAGCACCAGAACATGTTAGTTAGGTAGTTGCTAAAGGTGTTTTGGTTGATGTAGGTGTAAATCGTCCTTTGTGTTTTTCGCATCCGCACTGTTTTTCAATCGTTTTTATAAGCAAACATGAGCTAGACAGACATCCTTGACTGTTGTGCCACATCATGCTGTTTTTTCAGTGTCTTGCGCAGGAGCACAGCATATTTTTAAACACCCTGTGAAGTTAAAAAGATGCGTTTTGAGAACTGCATTCTGTTCTATCCACTACGCTGGGTCAAGCTTTAAGCACAATAAGGCATTGGGTGTCAACGGCCTTTATGACACTAGTTAGTTAGTTGTTGTTGATGGTGGTGTTTTGGTAGGTGTAAATCACGCTTTGGTGTTTTTCTATGCAAACATGAGCTGGACGGATATCTTTAACAGTTGTGCCCGTCATGCAGTTTTTTTTTCCCAGTGTGTTGCGCATGTTTTGTCTAAATGGGGCAGTGGTGGCTCAGTGGTTGAGGCTCAGGGTTACTGACCAGAAGGTCGGGGGTTCAAGCTCCAGCACCACCAAGATGCCACTGTTGGGCCCTTGAGCAAGGCACTTAACTCCAGGTTGCTCCGGGGGGATTGTCCCTGTAATAAGTGCACTGTAAGTCGCTTTGGATAAAAGTGTCTGCCAAATGCATAAAATGTAAATGTAAATCTGAGGCCATGGTTCTCAGCAGGTAACCGATGGAGTACGTAATCCGGGTAGGGAAGGAGGTATTGCCCCAAGTGAAGGAGTTCAAGTACCTCAGGGTCTTATTCACGAGTGAGGGGACAATGGAGCGGGAGGTTGGCCAGAGAATCGGGGCAGCGGGGGCGGTATTGCACTCGCTCTATTGCGCCGTTGACACGAAAAGAGAACTGAGCCGGAAGGCAAAGCTCTCAATCTACCGGTCAATTTTTGTTCCTACCCTCACCTATGGTCATGAAGGCTGGGTCATGACCGAAAGAACTAGGTCGCGAGTACAAGCGGCCGAAATGGGTTTCCTCAGAAGGGTGGCGGGCTTCTCCCGTAGAGATAGGGTGAGGAGCTCAGTCATCCGTGAGGAGCTCGGAGTAGAGCCGCTGCTCCTTTGCGTCGAAAGAAGCCAGTTGAGGTGGTTTGGGCATCTGGTAAGGATGCCCCCTGGCCGCCTCCCTAGGGAGGTGTTTCAGTCACGTCCAGCTGGGAGGAGGCCTCAGGGAAGACCCAGGACTAGGTGGAGAGATTACATCTCCACACTGGCCTGGGAACGCCTCGGGGTCCCCCAGTCAGAGCTGGTTAATGTGGCTCGGGATAGGGAAGTTTGGGGCCCCCTGCTGTAGCTGCTGCCCCCGCGACCCGACTTCGAATAAGCGGTTGAAGATGGATGGATGGATGGATGGTGTTCTGCAGAAGCACAGAATTTTTTTGATATGCCCAGTCAGGTTAAAAAGCCGACCTCAAGACACCTGCATTTGGTTTCATTTGAAGCGCAAGGACGCATATGGTATGAACAGCCCCTAAGGTACTTGTTACTAAGGTTGCTGTTAAAGGTGTGTTTTGGTTGGTGTATGTGTAGAGTGTGCTTTATTTCAAGTCTGTCCATGCCAGTTTACAATAGTTTTTCTGTGTAAACGTGCTAGACGGATATCTTTGCCCATTGTGCCACATCTTGCTGTTTTTTTCAGCATCACACATTTTAGACACCGCATTCATTTAAAAAGTATGTCAACATTTATGTCAAAACATGTTTTGAGAAGCTTTGCACTGTCTCAATTTTTTAGCATAAGAACACTTTCGATATGAATGGCTTCGAAGACACTTGTTAGTAAGGTTGTTGTTGTTTTGATTGGTGTAGGTGCAGATTGCGCTTTCAATTGGCACCTGTTGGCATATGCACAGATGTTATCAATGAGAGGGCAGTTTTTCAAGAAGGCCTCCACCTTTCCCAGAGACACGTATTCTCCTGCCTGTAGCTTCACCAGGTCTTTCTTTCGGTCTAATACACACACACATACAAAAACACAAATATACAAATTAGCAGATTCAATCTCTTGTTTGTGGGACAGGAAGTTGCCCTTTCTCTCCCTGCTGGTTGCACACTGTTATCTGCTTGCTTTTAGTTCTTATCGCTGGCTTTACAGGAATAAGTCAACAGTGATAGGTGTCATTTACAGGAAGTACAGTAGTAAAACATGTTATCGTAATGAAGATGGAAGTTCCATTCAGTCACTTCTGACAAATCTTTCTTTACGGTGTTCTGCCCTATATCTCTTTATCAGTCTTGCTCTCTCACCAATAATCTTCAGGCAGCCGTCTCCATGAAACTCCCCGATGTCTCCGGTGCAGAACCATCGCTGGCCTTTCTTGTCCACAAAGAAATCGTCACAGTTCTTCTCCTTTTTCTTGTAGTAACCCATGGTTACATTGGAGCCACCAATCAGAATCTCTCCTCGTGGGCAGGGCTTGTCTGTGGACCGATACCCACCTGGATACAGAATGCATTGTTTGTGATGTCATAAAGCAGCGGAAAAGACTAGACTGTACAGAGTTAAACTGTAGAAATGTTCTTAGCCACATAAACCTTACTAGACAGAACTACTGTACAGTAACATATGCGCTGAAGTAGTTAATTATATATATATATATATATATATATATATAATTGTCGAGTTTATTGCTTTTGCCACTAAACACCACCACTTGCTGTGGTAAAATCACTGTAATGTATGGTGCACTGTAGCTTATTGCTATAATTATAATCATCTAAATGTTTTGGCATGTTGTTGTTTCTAAATAATAAATATGGACTACGTAATTCATGTCTTGTTAATATGTTTTCATATAACAAATGTGAAGTTACGGTGTATTATTTGCAAAACGGTGTTGAATTTCCTTACAAGGTTGTAAATGATCATAACTACTCCTTTTTTATCTTTCTCTCTTTTCTGTTATTATGTTCAGCCTCTTTGCTGTTATAAATGATCGTCGTCCACTCCTAGCTTGATGGATAGATAAACGTCTGTGACAGTGTTTTTACAAGCACAGATAAATGTGAGTGTGTGTGTGTATTATACTGACCCTCTATCCAGTCCTTCAGTTGAATTTCACAGCAAACCAGAGGAGCGCCAACTCTCCCTGTACTGTAATCCCAAACTACACACACACACAGACAATAAGATCACTTAAAACAATATGTGCTTTGCTGAAAGGGCACTGTTATGTAATTTATTCCACTGCAGAAAAAAAACAGATGACTGAATCGGTTTCTTCGATTAAAGTCACCATCTGCTTGAACTCTTCCACCACTGATTCCTCTGAGAACATAAACCTCAATCATTTTACCAGGCAACTTTCTGTCCTCCACAAATGCTCACAAATGTTTTCTTGTTGAGAAACAGAACATGGAGTTTTGACATTAGCCGTGGGTGTCAGTGACCTTGTTTAATTTGACTGGACTGTCGTTAATGTCTCTAATGATGACCTGCCATCATAATTTTGTATGTGTACAGTGTGTTTTCATATTAAAGGAACGTAATACAAGTTAAGCTCAATCAATAGCATTTGTAGCATAATACTGATTACCACAAAAATTTGTTTCGACTCCTTTTCTGGGTTAGAGTGTGGCACATACAATGGAAGTAAATAGGGGCCAAATTTTGAACGTTACAAAAAATATTCACTGTTTCAAAAGTATAGCCACAAGACATGAACAATATGCATGTAAACATGATTTTAGTGTGATAAAATCACTTGCTTGCACTTTCTGTATAAAGTTATAGGCAATTATACGTCTTCGTTGCCATGACGACGTAATCTCAACAAAACCTAAAATCCTCAAACAACTATCAAAATTACGATTTTAACAACTTTACAGCTCACATAATAAATGAGTTGTAAAAGAACAATTAATGTAAGTGCTTTTAGAAAAATTATCATCTCCACATTTCTGCTTTTAAACCCTCCAAAAAATTGGCCCCCATTCACTTCCATTGTAAGTGCCTCACTGGAAGCTTGATTTTTGCTTTTTTATTTTTTTTTTTACAGACGTTTGCTTTCAAATGTCCACACACTTTTGTGCATGAGCCGTTACTCCTTTTACACTTATTAAATGATGTGATTATTAAACCACCAATTTAATTAATTAAATACAGTCTGCATGCGCTGCACGCTTCAGCAATGACGTGAATGTGTGAAGCTGCTTATAAGATGAAAACACAGACTGATCAAAACACATTTGAGCATCACACGCTATCTTTGTTGCAGTAGAGAGCTCACATTTACTGTAATGCACGCAGTGCCTGCAGACTATATAATTATATATAACCAACAGGACGTGCGAAACTACCATCAAATACACAGAACGGAAAAACTTAATGTCAAAATAAAAGCTTGTCGGGAGAATTGAAGAAATTGTGACAATAATAATATTTAATTTTAATAGTAATAATAATAATTATCATCATAATTAAGCAAATATCTCACAAGCAAGAGTGCCATCAAGAGTGCCAAAAAGTGAAGCCAAAACGTCTCGATCGCCCCCCAGTGGCTGGTCCTAGTATAGGTCATAAACCCCGCCTCCCCATGTTATTCAACGGGACGTGAGACCAACTAAACTATTAAATTACACTTCACATATCTTTTTTCCAAAGATAGTTTCTGTCATTTACTGTCGTTTCTATCACGTTGATGTCATTTCAAGTGTTTGTTTTCAAAATAAGTTTGTTTTTAGTTATGTGATGCTATAAAAACACTGCTGTGACATCATGATTGACAGCTGTGATTGACAGGTTCTCTGAGCGAAGTAGTCACTGAAGCACCAACGGAATTTTTTTCGGGATCTTCGGAGGACTGAGGAGATTGGAGCTTTAAATGTAATATCTAAATTTCTATAATTAATTATTTCACACCGTCATAAGTCAAAAGTCAAAAGTGCAGGGGCGTGTGCTCGCGATTGATTCAGCGAGAGTGAGGGCGGGGCCTTGATTTCGCGGCTTTACTTCCTGCTCACTACTGCGCAGGTCTGGTCCCGAAATCGCAACTGCACAGACTCAAGTCCCAAGATGTCAGCGCCATATCGGGACACTGGCGGCTTCAGTTCTCACCAATGGAAAAGAGCGAAGGGGCGTCGGCCATCTTTTTTTACAGTCTATGAGTGCCATTACTGAATAGAAGTTTATCAATCATTTTTATTTATAATAATGTTATAATGTACAGTAATGCTCTGTTTTGCAGCATTTTATTTGACAAGAATAAGACTAGTTTTGTGTTTTAGATTAAGCTGTGAGGATCTTTATTTATTAGACTAAATAAATGCAATACTATGTTGAAAAGTAATTGTTCTATTTTCGTTTGATTAAAGTTGAATGAATTAAATCTTCAAGGAAACATGCAATTTTTTTAATTTATTAGTTACATTTAACTTTGTTAAACAGGCCGAGGGAGTGCGTTCAATAGCATATTACCTTTTTAGTGGTATCGAAATTAGTATCAAGAATCGTGAAATTTTAATGGTATTAGTATTGACTCCTGAAATGTCGGTATCGTGACAACACTACACGAGAACGATCCAACGATGAGAAGAAACGGTAACACTTTTTAATAAATATTTGTTCTATACTTGTAAACATTAGTCAAAGAATGGGGTATTATGACCTAACAATGATTTTAAAAGCATTTCTTTATCTGCATTAATGCTAATTTCTAAATATACTATTGTTCATTGTTAGTTCTTACACCCCGGGTCTGCCGAATGCTCGATTCTGATTGGTTGTCAGACATTAAAAGTGCTTAAAAGCAGCACAAGCCTCCGATACTAGTTCTAAAGTGACGTTTTCGAACTAGCAACGAAGGATTGGGCTGTATCAAAGCAAGACGCTGAATGCGTGGTGGACGAAAGTAGTTCCACTCACAAGAGTGTTTTAGGGACTAAAGATAATTGTGTTAGTATATGCTGAAATGAACATTAACCAAGATGAACTAATTCTAACGAATACAATCTTACTGTAAAGTGCTACTGATAAAACTGCACATAAACTAATGTGTATTACTATGTAGTTGAGTGATGTTTTGAGTTTGCGTTTTGAATCACTTTTATGGTGATTTAATGGCGTTTTTCTTCCTTTCTGGAATTTGACAGCCTAAAGCTGCGTTCACACTGCCAGCTACTTTGTCGCTGCATGTCGCGGTTGAAGTTACGGTGGCGGTTAGGTCGCTAGTGGTGTGTATGCAGTCTAAACAGCACTGTTTCTTTACAATTAATATAACTATTCAAATATTAGGGTCACGTGAGCTCTACCATCTTTTTTTGCATTGGCTGTCGCTCCCAAAAGTCGCTCTTCATTGCATAAAGTTAAACATTTCTCAAATTTGTCGCGTTGCTGGACACGCCCATATCCGGTCGCCAATGGTCGCCATCGCTCGTGTTGCCGGAATTCGGCAGCTCTCATTGAAAATGAATGAGATGAGGTCGTTTCGTCGCTGCGTGTTGCTGGCAGTGTGAACGCAGCTTCGGTCAGCATCAACTTTTCACGTATGTAAAAGAAAAACCTTGACATTTTGCTAAATACCCCCATTTGTGTTCCATAGGAAAAAGTAAAGTAAATGATAACAGAATTATTGTATCTTTTTTTTTTTTTTGGTGAACTATTCCTTTAAGTGTTTAAATTATCATTATTGTGTTTCTAACACCATTTCAGATGTTTATTAGATTAACAGGCGCGCAAGAACAGAATGCAAAAATTTGCATAATAATGTTTGAAATGATAAAGGTGCTGATGCAAAGGTATTAATCTCACGCTGACTGATGGTTCCAGCGCCGCAGGTCTCCGTGAGGCCATAACCTTGACCCACCGGACAGCAGAAACAAATGTTCATGAACCGCTGTGTCGCAGCAGACAGAGGGGCTCCACCTGACAATAACACCCGTAAACGCCCACCTAACAATGCCCGAACCTTCCGGAAGACCAGCCTAGAGAAAGAGCGAAAGAGAGAGAATAAACATGCTAAAAAAGTTTTTAAATGACTTTAGTGCATTTGTTTTGTTCATTTTCAACTTGTTTCCTTTTAAAAGTTTATTGTAAGATCGAGGTGTTGCAAGCCAGACCCGAACCTGCATTACCCGTGCGAGCACCAGAAACCTGTACGGTGACCTCTAGCCCACAGCTTCAAAAGTAAAATGTGAATTTATAATAAAAGTTAACTTTGTGTGTATTCTCAGGAAATAACTGTGTGTGATAGTATGGCAATGAGTGTATAACACACATAGTTATGTGTGTGTGTGTGTGTGTGTTTGTGTGTGTGTGAGAGACAGGAATGGAATATACTTGTCACACAGTGGGGTGGTGTATCCCAAAGCAATCTGTTCCATCTTATAGTTGTAGGCCAATAAAAATAGAGTCCTCCGAAACAGGCTCATTTCTTCCAATTTCAGCATCACATTCTTATAGATCCGATCCATTATTTCCTACACACAGAGAGATAGAGAGAATACATGAGCATAACTGATTACATACGTAAACAGGAGTGCAATTTCTCTGAAGCACACTAAATCACACATATTTTGGGTAATGAGTCCATGTGATGCACAATTTTTGTGTCCGGATCTTAACGTAGAGTATTCAACATCTAATCTATGATGAATATGTTCAAATATAACATGAAAATGAAAAAGTTTATTACTTTTAATTTCAACCTTCCTTTTACCTCTTGGGTATCCTTATTTGTTACAGACTCATTTTGTTGAGTAGATTTATTTTTTGATCCATATTAACCTTAATGACAGGACCAAGGATGAAAATATCAACACCATGTTTTTGGAAATGTACCATTCATATGCCATGCATTATGGACATGTACTATGGTAATTCCATGTTTTGGGGCATGTACCATGGAAATATCATGTTTTATAGACATTTGCCAGGATAATACCATGTTTTTCGGACATGTACCATTCAAATAGCATGTTTCATAGACAAGTACTATGATAATACCATGTTTTACGGACATGTACCATTCAAATAGCATGTTTAATGGACATATACCATGGTAATACCATGTTTTATGGACAAGTACTATGGTAATACCATGTTTTATGGACATGTACTATGGTAATACCATGTTTTATGGACAAGTACTATGGTAATACCATGTTTTATGGACATGTACTATGGTAATACCATGTTTTATGGACAAGTACTATGGTAATACCATGTTTTATGGACATGTACTATGGTAATACCATGTTTTATGGACAAGTACTATGGTAATACCATGTTTTATGGACAAGTACTATGGTAATACCATGTTTTATGGACATGTACTATGGTAATACCATGTTTTATGGACATGTACTATGGTAATACCATGTTTTATGGACAAGTACTATGGTAATACCATGTTTTATGGACAAGTACTATGGTAATACCATGTTTTATGGACATGTACTATGGTAATACCATGTTTTATGGACAAGTACTATGGTAATACCATGTTTCATAGACAAGTACTATGGTAATACCATGTTTTATGGACATGTACCATGGTAATACCATGTTTTATGGACATGTACCATTCAAATGCCATGTTTCATAGACAAGTACCATGGTAATACCATGTTTTATGGACATGTACCATGGTAATACCATGTTTTATGGACATGTACCATTCAAATGCCATGTTTCATAGACAAGTACCATGGTAATACCATGTTTTATGGACATGTACCATGGTAATACCATGTTTTATAGTCAAGTACCATGGTAATACCATTTTTTATGGACATGTACCATGTTTAATGGACATTTACCATGGTAATACCATGTTTTTTCGACATGTACCATTCAAATGCCATGTTTAATGGACATTTACCATGGTAATACCATGTTTTATGGACATGTACCATTCAAATGCCATGTTTTATAGACAAGTACCATGGTAATACCATGTTTTATTGACAAGTACTATGGTAATACCATGTTTTATGGACATGTACCATTCAAGTACCATGTTTTATGGACATGTACCATTCAAATGCCATGTTTCATAGACAAGTACCATGGTAATACCATGTTTTATGGACATGTACCATGGTAATACCATGTTTTTTCAACATGTACCATTCAAATGCCATGTTTCATAGACAAGTACCATTGTAATACCATGTTTTATGGATATGTACATTCAAGTACCATGTTTAATGGACATTTACCATGGTAATACCATGTTTTATGGACATGTACCATTCAAGTACCATGTTTTATGGACATGTACTATGGTAATACCACGTTTTTGGTGTCCCTTGATTTTCATTTAAAGACCTTGAAGTATCATGAAAATGCCATGGTATTAAATATAGCGATCATTCAGTACCATAGTATTTCCATTTTATACCATAACTGTACCATGAGACTACCACAGCATTTTTTTGTAAGGAAAGAGGACACTTTCTAATCGAGTTACTTCTTACATTTTCCATTCAGTGAGATGGAAGGTTGGAAAAGCTTTCTGAATATTTGTTCAACGTTCCCTCAAGATTACTCTGATGTTCTCCCACTATCCATGTCAACTGCTGTGTTTATGCAAGTTTGCTGTGCTGTTTCACTATCGTTCCAATGGGACTTCCACTTCACAACCGCTCCAATACAGTGTCTGTATGTGTGCTTATACATTTACATTATCCTCTGACAAAAAACAAACAAACTTGAAATTAAACATAATAATTGTGTATCTAAAGTTTGTGTGTGTGTCAAAAGGATAGCTACACTGGGCTTTCTCACGTTCTGTTTACAGATTTTAATTGTTCTGGACAATCACATTTGCTGACATTCAACCCCAGAGAGAGAGAGAGAGAGAGAGAGAGAGAGAGAGAGAGAGAGAGAGAGATTCAGTCTTACTGGCACTGCTGCCATTAGAGTCGGCTGCAGGACTGTAGTGTCTCCTTTGCTTCCCTTCTTTATCTTTGTTGACTATAAAGTAAAAACAAAGAAAAGACAATGTATTAAAAGCCTCAAACATATCTGTAAAATTCAGTTCATGAATTGTGTTTTCCATCATCTGGTCCCCAATGTACTAGCATTTTCCATTGTGACATCATCTGACATTAAATGCTCAATTTTTACATCACAGAGCATGATATAATGTCCCGAGTTCTTAATAGAGCACAACAGTCTGGTTCTGGAGGCAAAAATCCCATAATGTTTTCTGTTAGGAAATGGATTATTTACAATAACTCATAAGAGAGAGACTAACCGTGAGCTCAGAGACTGTTAATTGATGGTATATGCTTCTGTTGAAGCCATTGCAGTCTGCTTTATTTAAACTTCATGAAATTGTGTCAAAAAAAGTGCACCAAAAGAGCTCTGGAGCAAACTTCCCACTTGCTCTCTCTCTACTTATATATTCTCAAACTCTCAAACATATTTGTATATATCTACATATTTTAAATTAACATCAAATGCATTGTTTCTATAATTATAATTAACAACTTCAAATCAATAGTTTTATATTTTTTCATCATTTTTTATTTTATTATGTCATTCACATTGCTTAAATGTTCCACACTCAATATAAGTAAAGCTCAATCGACAACATTTGCAGCATAATATTGATAAAATTTATTTCAACTCTTACTTTTTATTTCAATTCCTCCTTCCCTACAAAGCAAAAATGTGGATGACAGTGAGGCACTTACAATGGGAGTGAATGGGGGCCAATTTTATATGTTAAAATACTCACGGTTTCAAAAGTTTAGCCACAAGACGTAAATGACTTGCATCTAAACATGATTTTAGAGTGATAAAATCACCTGCTAACCTTTCCTGTTGTAAAGTTATAGCCAATTTTACATCCTCGTAACCATGACGATGTAATGTCAACAAATCCTAAATACTAAAATGACTGTAAAAATGTCATTTTATACAACATTAAAGCTCAAATAATACATGTTTTAATAGAAGAGTTAATGTAAGTGAAAAAATTGGCCCCATTGACTTCCATTGTAAGTGCCTCACTGTGACCTTGATTTGTAAATAAAAGGAGAGACGAGTCGGAATAAATATTTGTGGTTATTAACATTATGCCACAAATGCTGTTGATTGAGCTTAACTTGTATTGAATATTCCTTTAATAGTCTTGCAGTTCATTCCCACATGAAAGACGTTAAGTACACAGTCTTGTACCGTTGTCTTTCTGTCCGATTTTTAAATACTTTGTTGCTTCAAATCAAAGTTTGTAATGTTGTGATTCACCTCTGTGCTGGTTGGTTTGGTTCATTAAGAATTTTATGAAATATCAATGGAAAAAAATAAGGCAGATGCTATTTATGTGCAAATAATGGTAGATACTAATTGCAATCTGGTTCACATAGTGTCAGATACTATTTGCACCCATATTTAAATACTAACATACAGAATATGGGCATCACTGCAGCATCCGACAGACACACTATGTTAACCCCTACCCCTAAACCTAACCTTACTATAGTAACCATGGTTTCACCATTGATGTTTTGTACATTTACAGTAACCACAAAATTAACCATTGTTACTATATTATCACCATATTACTGTACTCACACCATGGTTAACTCTATTGAAAATATGGTTTCTACCAAGTCATACAGTGATGCAATCTACACACAAGCGATGCCGGGCCGCGGCCGCGGGAACGAGTGCAATCGACCGACCCCGCCTTTGGATCAAACTCTTCTCAGCACTCCTTGACATCCACCGTGACCAAATCACTGTGATGAAATCAACATTTATATACATTTTTAACTATTATTTTTAGTATTTCTTTTTCACCACTTTTGTCCCCAATTTTGAATGCCCAATTCCCAATGCGCACTAAGTCCTCATGGTGGCGTAGTGACTCGCCTCAATCCGGGGTGGTGGACAAATCTCAGTTGCCTCCGCGTCTGAGACCGTCAATCACCGCATATTATCACATGGCTTGTTGAGCGCATTACTGCAGAGACCTAGTGTGTGTGGAGGCTCACGCTATTCTCCGCAGCATCCACGCACAACCCACCACGCGCCCCACCGAGAGCGAGAACCACATTATAGCAACCATGAAGAGGTTACCCCAGCGTGACTATACCCTCCCTAGCAACCGGGCCATTTGGTTGCTTAGGATTCGAACTTCGACTTCAGCATCTTTACTTGCTGAGCTACCCAGGCCCCCTATTTTAAGTAGTATTAAAGGAAATATTAAGAGTGGAAAGAGGAAATAGGATGGGAAAAAGAGTGGGACAAAAGGTGGATTTGAACTGCGGTCGCTAGGACAACAGTACACATTCACACACCGGTTTTACACCCCACACCACTGCAGCGACATCTATTAGGTAGTATTTCGAATATTTCTGTGGTTCCACCAGACTATTGGGGTGCAAACAGACACTCCAAAAAAATTATGGGAAAAAGTACTTCCAGAACCAAGACAGTTGAAAAAGTGGACGGGCACTGTTGCGATCTCTTGGTTGCTTATTTGGGACATCACTAAGCAGTGCTTTCATCTTCAAAGTTCAACATGAGAGAGTGTGTTTGCATCACCTGGTCTGCAAGAGTTTGTGGGGAAGAGTAGCCAATTCTACACCCATGAGCCAAACAAACGATCTCAGCGCTCAACTCTAACACATGAGCCAAAGGAAGGTAACCAATGTACGTGTCATTCTCACTGCAAAAACAAAAATGCAAAGTAAATACAGCAAATGTAATTTTGACTGATGTGAATGCACATGGCTGCACATGCACAGTTGAGTCAGAGGCATGACATGATATAATCACAGGATGCTAGTGTGTCTACGGATAGGTTTCCATACCCGAGGTTGGGAATCCTCTCGGCCACGCCTGTAATTCCTGCAGTTATATTGCTGTGGGAGATCATGACTCCTTTCGGTATTCCTGTAGAGCCACTGGTGTACATTATCACGGCCACATCAGACGCACACGGCGGCTGTCTTTGCCTTGACGCTGTGGAGAGACAGGCATTGAAGTTACTACAAACAAATTACGTAATGTGATCAATGGTGCATTCATGCCATGTCAAAATGACCGTAATTATTCCGACTTGTAAAAATGCTCACGTCTTGGTAGAACTTGTAAACTCTGACTTGAGAGTCGAGACATCATGTAAAAAGAACCAAGTTGGCAAGGGGTCTCAACAGTTAAAGATAGTTTAGATATATTTCCTATTTACATTCCATTTTGTTATAGCCAGTGTTACTTGAAGCGCTTCTTTCTTAAATATTTAGACAGAGCATATAGAGGTGAAGTAATGTACACATTAATAACACACGGGCTGGAGCCTGGGAGGGTTCATTATTGCAAACAATGATATCACTTATTATGCTTATTATTAAGGGGAAAGTGGCTATGAAAATAAAGTTGTATGAGTAACTATGAGGAAGTGAGTGACAGAGGGGGCGGGGTAGTGTTTAAGTAGCAGAACAGAACGTTTTAGCTTTAAATACGAGTGTTCTGTTTGAGGTTTTACAAGATTTTACAACCATAAATGCATAACATGGGAATTAGTGTGTGTACGTTTGTGTGTGAGAGCGTGTTTTGAGTTAGCGGACAATGCGATTTAGTATTAGCATGGTGACACAGAACAGAGAGAGCGAGTAAATGTCATGTCGAGCTGAAGGAGAAGGATCAACTCAATGTCATGTGAAGTCTGAGGCAGTGTGAGAAAACACAACCCCATGCACACGCGCACACACACACACGCACACACACACAAACACACTCTCTCTCTCACACACACACACACACACACACACACACACACTCTCTCACACACACACACACTCATCTCTCTCTCACACACACACACACACACATACATATACACTCACACACACACACACAAACATTCACACACTCACACACACACACACACACACTCACTCTCTCTCTCACACACACACACACACACACACACACACACACTCACTCACTCACTCACTCACTCACTCACTCTCTCTCACTCACTCACTCACACACACACACACACACACACACACACACGCTCTCTCTCTATCTCTCTCACACACACACACACACACACACACACACACACACTCACACAATGTTTTGCAGAGCTACTGTCGCACTACTGGAAAACATAGTTAAGATAGTCACATCAGTACTCCCCACTAGTGTGTGACAAATACTGTTCCTTCCAGCTGTTGAGGGGGTTACTCTTTACTTCACAGAGCATTATAAAGAGGAAGTACACTAGAGAGTGAGAAAGTCAGTGACACCCTGGCCTCAATTTGACACAGATGTGGGATTTCTCATTCACATGACCTGAAGTGCCCTCACACATACACACACACACACACACACACACACACACACACACACACACACACACACACACACACATGTAGTGTTTCCATGTTTTATGGGGACTTTCCATAGACATAATGGTTTTTATACTGTACAAACTTTATATTCTATCCCCTAAACCTAACCCTACCCCTAAACCTAACCCTCACAGAAAACTTTCTGCATTTTTACATTTTCAAAAAACATAATTTAGTATGATTTATAAGCTGTTTTCCTCATGGGGACCGACAAAATGTCCCCACAAGGTCAAACATTTCGGGTTTTACTATCCTTATGGGGACATTTGGTCCCCACAAAGTGATAAATACACGCTCACCATTCTCAGGCTGGGCCCCCAGTCTCTGTACAGCATCCATGCTGTGCACACTGATGCCTCTAGGGTATTCAGAGCAGCCGCTGAGTTTATCATCAACAACAATAATGTGCCGTAACTTTGGAACCTTCAGCAAAATATCCTGTGTGTAAAAATACAAACAGACAAAAACATTAATAAAATAAAAATTCCATATTCCAGGATAACATCTACCTTAAAGGAAAATGAGAATTCTCTCATCATTCAACTCAAACTCATATGACTTTCTTCTGTGGAACACAAAGAAAGGTAGTTTAAAGGATGTATTAGGGGTTTTTGTCCATTCATTGCAAGTCAATGGGGTCCAAAACATTCAAGCTTCAAAATGGACAAAAAGGCAGCATAAAAGTAATCCATACGACTCAAATGGTTTAATTCTTTAAGTCTTCTGAAGTGATACGATCAGTTTGAGTGAGAAACAACAAAATAAATCTGCTCTTATTCATCAAAACGCTTCCCTTCCACCCAGCTCTCCTTTGCATGTACAAGAGGTTTGTTTAGCTGTCCTCGAACTTGATGCTCAACTGACACGTGCATGATACAACCAATCTTATTGCTTCAGAAGACATGGATTAAACCACTCAGTCCTATATATTACTTTAATGCTGACTTATGTCCTTTTTTGGAGCTTGAAACTCTTTTGACCCCATTGACAAAAACATTTGTGATTCACAGAAGTCATTTGAGTTTGCGAAAGCATACACACTATTATTTTACTATAGTATATAGTCTCACTCTTTTTGTCCAGTTTTAAGACACATCAAAAACGTCCATCTAGTGCATGTTCACATGCAAAGACTTCCATCTAGTGCATGTTCACATGCAAAGACGTCCATCTAGTGCATGTTCACATGCAAAGACGTCCATCTAGTGCATGTTCACATGCAAAGACGTCTATCTAGTGCATGTTCACATGCAAAGACGTCTATCTAGTGCATGTTCACATGCAAAGACGTCTATCTAGTGCATGTTCACATGCAAAGACGTCCATCTAGTGCATGTTCACATGCAAAAACCTGTTCAGGGTGAATGGCCCCTGTGACAGGGTGCAGGGCTGGGCCGGGACATGATGCTGCACACCCGGCCCCTAATCAGGCTAATCAAGCCTCCGAGAGGGATAAAGGCCGACTGGAGACTGCAGTGCGAGAGAGAGAGAGATTTACGAGCAGCTGTCCGACACCTTTGTGTGTTTGTCTTTCTGTTTCAGTTTCATTTTAAACTATTATTTATATCGTCAAGCCGGTTCTCGCCACCTCCTTTCCATGAATCCCTTTTACTTCCCTATATTTTTGATGCATGTAGAACCAGTACATTTAAATGTTAATTCAGATTATTACCACATTAAGCATTTTTCATTTTTAGGTTTTCCAGTTTACTTATAATCTGTTTTGACCGCAGAAATAACAGCAGTGTCTGATCACCTTGAGTTTGGTTTCCAGAAGTTCTTTGCTGGTGATAATATAGGAAACTTCAGCTTCATTGAGTCCATGAATAATCGCAGGACCTCCCAGAGTAGAGTAAAGAGTTACCACTGTGACACAAACACACAGATATGAAATACTTGAGAGCTTCTACAAAACATTCACTTGTTCAGAGAAACAAATGAGGTTTTTCCTTTTCAACAAAAACAATAAGAGCAGAAGGTGCAGTGAAGGGGGTCTGTTATGAATGGAAGCCGAAAGACCATGCAATATTATTTTCTCATTAACTATGATCTTGAGACCATGTATTACTTTCTTGAACTGTCTAGATAAGAAAATCAGTTTTTGCAACATATTTTGTGATCAAAAAGAATTCTTTAAAGGGACAGTAAACTATATTTTCATTCTAAATCTAATAACACTCTTCCATCTCATTTGAAAGTCTTCCAACCAAGATGATGGATTAGAAAGTCGACGTTCCAAAATTATGCAAGTTGCAACTTTTGTTATCTTGCGACTAAGACAATGATTAATGGTCTGAAGATAAGACAGAAAAATAAACAAACCTTGGCCTCTCTGGGCCTCTGTAGTTTTGGGTATTTGTGTTGCTTTTCCAAGCACTTGACCAGTCGATGCCAGCAGTGTGCCACGTGCGGAGCGTTTTGATACGGAATATATTTCCGCTGAATTAAGACAATCAAAGCGTCAGAGGGCCTGATATTCCAAGTTTTACAGAATGATGAATCAGCTCATCTTTCCTTGTCAGGAAATAAAAAGGTCACACTGCAGTGACCTCTGATCTTTGAATCTTTGAATCTTTGGGTTGGAGTTTCCCTCTTTTAATCTTATTTGAAATATTTTGGTCTATTTCCTCAATTTTATTGTTACTAGAAACATAGGGATGTTTTGCCCATAATTTCTGTTTTCCAGCTCGTATGCCTTCTCATACAAAAGATAAGCAGAGATAAATTAACAAATAATATATAGGGCTGACAATTGAACAAATTTAAATAAATCTGTTAAAATAATGAACACAATAAATCATGTCCCCGGACCTTAATAAGAAATATTTCAGAGGAGCAATTTAAGCTTGAAGTACCATCTGTTTTCAGCAGGGGGCAGTAAGTGAAACTCCAGCTGTGCAGGGGCGGAGCCAGGAGTTTTTCAAAGGGGTGGCCAGGCAGGAAGGGGGGCAACCTTTGTGTGCACACATGTTAACTTTGTACAGAGATGATTTTACCTCTCAAGAACTAAATTGTGCCCAAAAATTACCAAAGAAATGACTAAAACAGCAATAGCGAGTGGGGTGGCCACGGCCACTCCTGGGCACCCCCTAGCTCCGCCACTGCGGCTGTGGAGACAACAAACCACACTCAGGCTGAGTTCGGAAAGCCATACGACCCATATTACTCTTACTACTTTTTGCCATATCTATATACTGTATGGCAGAAATAGAAAGAGTGGTAGTATGCCTTTCAGATCTCAGACTCAGAACTGCTTGACACTTGTGACAGCACAAGATGAAGACGCATTTTTGCGTTCAAAAACAGCTGGAAGGAGCGCAATTCAAAATGCAGGGATCACGAGACGTGTTTTTCTACGTTTCAAACTACTTTTAACTTGACACAGTGATGTTTATGACACAACACAATTAAAGTGAGACGATCAACTAAAGCAGCGTCCATCTGGTGCATCGGAATGATTATATTTAGAATATAAATGACTGTAAATGTACAATTATTTAAATGTAACTATTTATTGTGTTTAAATATTGTGAAGCGACCTTGAGTTTTAGAAAGGCACAATATAAATAAAACATATTATTATTATTTAATATTTATATATAAACGTCATCGGCTCAATTATTTAAGGGATAACTTATATCGGTTTTGAGCAACATGAGGGTGAAAAAATTCCCATTTTTCTGTAAACTATTCCTTATTATTACGTTGTTAATCTGTAATGATTAATAATGTTATTTTTCATAGATTGTGCTGTTACTCAGTTACTCTGTTTTTTGGGGGGGATGGCAGACACTGATGCCCCTGTCTAGAGAGAATATACTTATAATACATTAGCAAAATAGAATTGCAGAAATAAACACCATTTTCTTTAAAAATACACAAAAATATTTCTAAACAAAAAAATTACAGTATGCATCATCAGTTGCATTGAGAAGGTTGTCAGTAGATTTTGGAATAATTGGAACTACATCATCTGTTAATCGGTCATGCGGGCTTGGGTAGCAATAGATGCATATTATCTTACAATAGTCAAATATTGGCTGATTAATCGGCCTGGCCAATGGTAACATTGTGATAATTGTGAAGTTGTTACACTGTCTCTCTAGTGTGTGTGTGTGTGTGTGTGTGCGCGCGTGCGTGCGTGCGTGCGTGCGCGTGCGTTCTTTTCAATAGGATATACATCAACATGCTTGTCAAGCAATTGCATGGGGTCTTTGATCATCATGAAAATAATGTCACAATGCAACAACAACAAAAAAATCATAATGATGTGGACATTTACTCCATTGTACCTCTCATATACTGAATGCAGTAACACACACACACACACACACACACACACACACACACACACACACAGTTTGTCTGACTTCTGCACCCTGGTGTTTCTGTCTACATCAGATGCTCACGTACTGAATCTCATCCGGTCTAAGTGCATGTGTGGAGCGTGACTGTGCATTCAAATGTAATGTTGCACTTGTTGTGTTGCAAACATGCTTTGTCTCACATGTTCAAGCGTTAATGTGTATGTCAGATGTGTGTATGTATTAGCATACGTTTTTAATGTTTAAGCTTGTTTATATACAGTGGGGATTAAATATCTGTTTATTTGCAGGTTTAAATGTAAAAATCTCAAAGTTTTAGGATTTTTAGAGCTTAAAACAAAGAAATATTATCACATATTTTTGTATTCAAGATTTAGAGACACATTTGCACTAGTGGTCTCAGACTTTTGAATCTTTTGTATGTGTGTGTCTGTTGTTGTTTCCGTGGTGATGTCCTATCTGTTTATGTGTCGCGCCCTCAAGCAGTGACGTAGACTGATGATGTCACAGAACACAGCTCACTGACCCTCTGTGCTCTTAGTGCAGCCGTGTGCGTGCGTGCATGCGTGTGTGTGTGTGTGTGTGTGTGCATGCGTGCGTGTGTTTGTGTGTGTGTGAGGGAGAGAGAGAGAAACATGTAATTGAAGGTACATGTAATTGTTCAAATTGGTCTGTTATATACTTTAAGTATGTGTGTAACATTTATCCACATGATTTTTAATTAATTTTTATGGTTGCATTCTGGCTTGTGTTTGTCTGCCCTCATTATGAACTTTTCACAGTTGTGCATGCTGCTGCTACTGATATCGGACACACTTGTACATCACACACACACACACACACACACACACACACACACACACACACACACACACACGCACACAGCATTCAGAAAGTATTCTTGGAAGTATTCTATAATTATGTTATGTTACCGCCTTATGCTAAAATGCTTTTTTCACATCAGTCTACAATCCATACCCCATAATGACAAAGCAAAAAAACATTTTTTGATAACTTTGCAAATGTATTATTACTTATAAAAAAAAAAAAACAGGTCAGGATTGTGTCGAAGCACAGATCTGAGGAAGGCTACAAAATATCTTTGGCTGCATTGAAGGTTCCCAAGAGCACAGTGGCCACCATAATTCTTAAATGGAAGTTTGGAACTTCCTAGAGCTGGTCACCTGACAAAATTGAGCATTGGAGAAGGGCCTTGTTAAGAGAGGTGACCAAGAAACCGATGGTCACTCTGGTTGAGCTCCAGAGATCATGAGGAGATGGGACCCGCACCAGCCGACTACATGACAGCTTCTTCCCCCAATCAATCAGACTGTTGAACTCTTGATCTCTCATGATCACTATACATTAGCACTGCATTTTATTCATCTTAAAACCTTATTAACTCACACCGGACTGTCATAAATATGAATATATTCTCTCTTAACAACACACTGGCAACTGACTATCAACCGACAGCCTGAATGTCAATACAGTACAATATAACCATACTTTTTTATTGTATGTGACACCACCTATGTTGCTCGGAATTGCACCCAACACTTTCACCCACTGTTGCAATTGTGCGTATGGTTGTGTGACAATAAAAGTGATTTTTTTAAACTTCAAAAGATAGCCATGTATGCTATTTTTGGTCATTTCTGAGTTGGCTACACAGCCAACTCCAAAATCATAAATGACCACAAATTGTTCTTGATAAGAACAGGGTTCTGTACTGAATCTAAGGAACCTTCATTTACAAATGTGTGTGTGTGACTCACATGGGAAGTTGTACATGAAACAAGCCTGTGCTGCTATGATCCACTCCGCCCTCGTCTCGCAGAAGATGGCAATGTTTTTAAAAGGTTTATGCCCCAGAGCGGCCAAACCACTCCCGAACGCCCTCACCATTTTATATATCTGATCATATGACATCCAGCGATACTCTCCCAATATCACCTACAGAGAGAAAGAGAGAAAAAAGTTCCCAGGTTAAGATGATGAGAACATCGTTTCTGTAGCATCTCATTCCTGCAGTTGGATTAGACTTCATAAAATGATCAACAGCTCCTCCTATTGGTTTATACCATAAATCACAACCAATGTAGACATGAGGCAGAAGGCTTGAGGATAGAGAGTAACAGCGGTTTAATTCTAAGGGTCAGAAACAGGATGTAAAATGGTCACCTTGCAAGACACCTTGACTTACTTTTAAAGGGTACTTCATGGAAAAATCAATAAATGCTATGCTTATAAATTGTAGAGCATCAGATGTTTTTGTTTCAGATGTTGCTGGACTATGGACCCTTTTCACATTTCCTGGTTTGGAACACGGAATTAAACTGTAGCGAGTTAAAGTTCTATAGCCGTGAATGGGAGAGCGCACAAATATTATTTTTGAATTCCAATATGCTCCAACATTAAAAGAAAAAAATAGACTAGTGAAATAAATAAAGTTTTGCTAACTTAAAGAAAATCAGTAAAACAGAAACAATTACATATTGAACAATCTGAGATGCATAAAGCAGTCTTTAACATCTTGCCCAACAGCAGCACATGTTTGTAATCTGTAGTTGAGTAACTTCTGTAACAGAGGAGAAAATGATTCCTGCTGCCAGTGAAGTGTGTATGAGCGCTGGACAATAGGATTAAGACCAGAACTTAATCATTCAAATGCTGCAGGTCAGTTTTTGGCAGGCTAGCGGATTTAAATTGGTCACATCATGGAATCCTTCATCCTTTGAAATACAATAAAAGAGTTCCATTTATTTAAATAGTAATAATTCAGAATTCATCAAGAAAATAACAATGAGCTCATTAACATATTACAACCATTATTTAAATATTAACATGGCGTTGAGGTATAGAAGTTTTAAATGTCATTCCAAAGCGGAGTGACTTTCTCTCTTCTGTGAAACAAAATGTTTAACCAACTGTCGAAGCGTATTCAGAACGTTTATATTTGCAATTCCCATTCGTGGTGCAGAAATTACATACTTCAGCTTTATTGAATTCATTTGAAAAATGGATTGCTGAGTACTGTAGGCCAATTATGTTTAATAATATGGAAATAAACAATATGTTGACTTCAGGGCTGAACTGGGAAGTGAAATCGGCCCGGGATTTTACATAGCAACTGGCCCAAAAGTTGAGTGGGGGGTTTTCGCTGTCCTTTTCTGCATATCGTGGTAGCTCATTTTAGATTATCGCGGGCCATACAGCCCGTTTCGCGGCCGACCAACCAGCCCGCTCGGTTCTCCCGATGGTCAGTCCATCCCAGATTGGCCCCAAAGTGTGACGGCCCACCGGGAAAATGCCCGGTATGCCAGATTACCAGTTCAGCCCTGGTTGACTTCTTATGTCACATTTTAATTGCTTTACTCGTCTGCCACAATAATGTAAGCCATTTATATCTTTTGAATTATATTTATAATATATATTATATTGATAAATATTTTATCATTACATATTGAATTATTGTTATGTTGGGGCCTTTCACTGAATATTTATATAAGAGATTAATTCGATTAATTCATCAGGACATCATGTAATTACTTTGATTACAAATTTGAATCGATTGACAGCCCAAATGTAAAGTCTCCTAAAGTACAAGTTCAAGCTTGTACTTTAATGTTCACTTCTGTTATGGTTGCATTTATTATTATATCTTTTCAATAAATAGCAATTGAACTGCATAGTTTTGGGCCCTGTTGTTAATATTTTCATAATGTACCAAGTTAGAAAGGCTTCCTTTTAAATTTCCATCATTAGCTGAGAGATAATCTTTGTGATGTGTAGGCAAAATTTATATTTGAATAGAAATACACCCAAAAATGAACCACAATCGAATCAAATCGTATTGGAATTGAATCAAGCTTGTGAATTGGAATCGAATCAAATCAGGAAATCTGTCAATAACCAGTCCTGAGCCATCCGATAGCTTTGTGTCAGAAACAGAACAAAATTTAAGATGCTACTTGCTTCCACGTGTCATTTGTGCTTGTGCACATTCAAACAATGTGGCGCATGATGATCTGTGATGAGATATGTGAGAACCGATGGCATTGTCAATCATTGACACCTCTGAAATTACCATATTTTAAGAGCTTTAGTATGGCTTTGGATGACTCAGAATTTAGTGCAGGAGTTGTATGGATTGTATTTTATCCTTTTTTTTTTAATCCTTGCCAGCCCATAGTCACTGTATACTTTTGTTGTATGGAAATGAGCAACATGAACTTCCTTCAAAATTATTTTTTTTCCTTTCTTTATTTTGTGTACCACTAAGACAGTCATACAGGTTTGGAACAACACAAGGTGAAATAATTGACAGAATTGTAATTCCTGGGTGAACTGTACATTTAATTCCAACGGTCAGAGATAGGGTGTATATATGTTCATGTCAGACTAAATTACGATCATTTTTTTTTTAAAAGGGTAAGATCTTTGCAGAGGTGGGTAGAGTAGCCAAAATCTGTACTCAAGTAAAAGTACAATTACCACCACTCCACAAATAACTACCATAACTGGTAATCTGGTAATCAGAAGGTTGCTGGTTCGAGCCCCACAGCCACCGCCATTGTGTCCTTGAGCAAGGCACTTAACTCCAGGGGGATTGTCCCTGTAATAAGTGCTCTGTAAGTCGCTTTGTATAAAAGCATCTGCCAAATGCATAAATGTAAATGTAAAGGGAATTGTGACTGAGACAGAAAGAATACAGAAAGTCACACAGGTTTGGAACAACACGAGGGCAGGGAAATTATGACAGAATATTAATTTATGGTTGTACTATCACTTTAAGGACGCTTGTCAGATTTGGCCGAATCTGTAAATTAGAAGAGAAGATTTGAAACGGTGAAAAACGTGAACGATATTCCACAGGCCATCGGCATTACTAGACCCTTTTTAGGCAGGCTTTCCCCCTAAAATTAATCTCAGCCCAACTAAACAAAATCGGTGACTTTGCAATCAGCGTGTAAGTGTTTTAAACAGCTGCAGCCGCAACGCTGCACTTGTTTGAAGTGCAAGTTGCTTTGGTAGCTTTTCCCTGCTGTCAAGACTGATGTTAGCGTGAGCCAATAGCATAAGAGTGTGGGCTATGAAGACGCATATCATTAGTTTGACCCACTCAACGATTACGCCATCTTTACTCATTGAATTCATGAACGAGTGAGGATCGGCGTCTTTTGACTGATTGACAGAGAGGAGGCACGTCGCCCGTTTAGTTTGGTAACCTCGTTTAACAAGGAGAGAAAGGGGCTGCATTAATTAAGAGTAAAAGTTACTAATAACATTACAATGACATCAGGAAGCAATTAAAACCCGTAATTACTTTTAGGCTATGTCATACTGTAAAGTTCCGCTGTCGTAAAAGTCCCATTAAAAATCTCTCAATAAATCACGCATTTATTAAAACGCATTAAATTAAAACCAGTAATGTAACGAAAGGAACGTCGCCCATTGTAACAAAGTAAAAGTAAATAAATGCATTAGAACTTAACTTGAGTAAGAGTAAAAAGTAGCCGCTATTAAACCTACTCTTAAAAGTACATTTTCTCCAAAGATGTACTCAAGTAAATGTAACGGAGTAAATGTAGTGCGTTACTACATTTACATTTATGCATTTGGCAGACGCTTTTATCCAAAGCGACTTACAGTGCACTTATTACAGGGACAATCCCCCCGGAGCAACCTGGAGTTAAGTGCCTTGCTCAAGGACACAATGGTGGTGGCTGTGGGGATCAAACCAGCAACCTTCTGATTACCAGTTCAGTGCTTTAGACCACTACACCACCACCACTCCACCTGTGGATCTTTGTAACAGACAAAAACACACACCTTCTTGAAGACTCTTCCATCCTCCAGAATCTCATCCTCCTCACTCAGCAGCTCTCTGGTGCCCAGACAGTCACGATCAGGATAGCGGCATACTGACGACTCAAACATCCGATCGAGTGTGTTCACACTGGGCTGCAGACACGTGGCCAGTGCTCTCAATGCTACAACATCCCGGTAGGGTCCCGCTGGATGTCCAGTCACAGAATGGGCTTTCACCTTCCGTGTGCACTCGGAGAACGATTCCGAGTCGCGCGATCTCAGCAACAGGTTAGGCAGGTATGAGATGAGGGAATACAGCCAAACCACCAATCTAAATACGATGACCACTACTGGGCTAACATTCTGTTTTAACTGCATATTGACTCCTGGAAAGATGAAGGACGTGTTGGGATTTCCTTCTCTTCTGTTCTATCTTTCATTTACGATGTGTCAGTGGTGTTCAAATGTCTTGGCAGTCAATCAGTCTTCCGCTGCATGCACTGAAACACACAAACACATGAGCCTAACTTGATTAGAACATTCCAGCAAAGATGTGGTGTGATTGTTCATCCCATGGAAATGTCACAATATTGACCCTATTAAGCCCGCCTATACGCCAACAAAGAAAGCGTGCAACCAAGCAAAGAGAGACAGATTAGAATAGGAGAAATGGAGGAGTGTAACAACTGGTGAGTTTTTGCTTTCAGCCAAGATTTCAGATTTTAGCACAAATCCAAAAGTGGGGGAAAGGTGACATCTAACTACGTATATGTGTGTGTGTGTGTGTGTGTGTGTGTGTGTGTGTAAATGGGACAACATGAGAAGTTTTTCTTGATTAGTACTACAAAGCAATCTCTAAAAGAAATACTTCACCAAAAAATGAACATTGTGACTTATTTACTCACCCTTATGTTGTTACTTATTCAATGGAACACAATACGAGATATTTAGAAAGACGTAAACGGTCCACTTTTACATTTCAACAGTTCATGGTGCACTTTTTCAGAAATTGAAAAGATGATTATAATTGTAAAGATGTTATTGCTTTCTGTTTTTCGGGTTGGGGGGTGGGGGGTTATGTCATTGACCTGTTTGGCACTGTCCATGGTGCTGAATGCATCCAGGTCCGTGTGTAAGACCATATTAATTCTGTTAATATGGTTGAAGTGTTTGACATGTAGCCTGTAAATCATAAACGAGGATAAACATCTACCCCAAGCTTTAAAAGCATATTCTAATATTGTGAAATAAGGCACTAAATCAGGGATTTTAAAAAAAGTCACCACAAGCACAATAATAAACAAAGGAGAGGTACAGGAGTTTACTGTTATCTTGCTGCGAGTGCTGTGACATCACAATACTTCATTGTACATCACAATTTCTACAAGGTAAAATTCGACAGTAAAACACAACTTAAATGACGTCATAAATGACTGCTGTTTATGTGTGATATCACAGTCATTGGCAAGGCAGGAGAAGTCCTCTCTATACGAACACAGAGCGATGACGTATGAAACGAGACACAGCCACTGTATGCATGTAATGCCACACTGAATAGATCTACAAAAGCTTGTTTAGCAAATAACATTCATTATTGACACTGTGAGGCCAAGAAAATTATCTTTCAAACCACAAACATCTCATACATTCTCAGGGGACTCATAAATTACTAAAAAAAATTTTTTTTGTTGTAATCATTTAAATCACCTTCATATCATTCTGACCCTGAATATCTGTCTTCTGTGAAACACAAAATAAATTTTTAGGCTTATTTTTTCCCCCATACAACTAAGGAAAGAGGATGGTGATTGATTTATACTACCTAGCTCAGAAATTACTTAAAATTGCCATTTTGGTCGGTCCTCGCATAAAGTTGTCATATGGCTTCAGAGGACTTAGAATATAGCACATGAATCATATGGACTGCATTAAAACCAGCTGCCTAATATTGTGTAGGTCCCCCTCGTGCCACCAAAACAGCGACAACCTGCATCTCAGAATAGCATTCAGAGATTATATTCTTCTAATCACAATTGTACAGAGCGGTTATCTGAGTTACTTCACATTCCGTACATTCATGCAGATGTACCAAGAGCTTCAGTTAATGTTCACATCAACCATCAGAATGAGGACGAAATATGATCTGGACTGTGATTTGGAGTGTGGCATGATTGTTGGTGCCAGACGGGCTGGTTTGAGTATTTCTGGGATTTTCACACACAACAGTCTCTAGAATTTACTCTGAATGGTACAAAAAACATCAAGTGAGCGGCAGTTCTGCGAATGGAAATGCCTTGTTGATGAGAGAGGTCAACAGAGAATGGACAAACTGGTTCAAAGAGACGAAGTCTACGATAACTCAGATAACCGCTCTGTACAATTGTGGTGAGAAGAATATAATCTCTGAATATAGCGATGCGGGTTGCCGCTGTTTTTGGCGGCACGAGGGAGACCTACACAATATTAGGCAGGTGGTTTTAATGTTGTGGCTGATAAGTGTATTACACATTTATGTTGCTATTTTTGTCTTTTTTTTTTAGCTTTGCAGTTTTGTTCTGTGGAAAACAGAAGCTCGGACATTCTGCCTAAAATATCCTTTTGTGTTTCATGAAAGAAAGAAAAAAAGCCAAACAGATTTGAAATGACATCAGAGTGAGTAAATTATTTTTATTTTTTGCTGAACTATTCCATTAAGTCCTCGCCAAAGTCTTTTTAGCAAGTCAGTTCACTCAGCGGACATCTTTGGAACGCTATCTGGCAGTTATTTGTCTATGTAAACAAGCTGCATACAAGTGCAGCTCCTATATACATGAATGGGGAAAGACTGAAATCTCGAAAACGGTCGGTCAATATTACAATCAAAGAACATATTTCAAATCAGCAGTAAAATCTAACAACACTGGTATCATATATTGTGCTTCTTTACCTCAGGTCACTAAAAAAAACCCGAAATTTTCCCAGCTTGTGAATACCATGCTCATTCTAGATTTGCTTGACTAGTGATGTCCCTATCTTAAAGGTGATTGGCTCTTTTACCTTTAGGTTGGGACTTCCTTTCTACATCTGTTAACCGTTGCGCATTCCAATTTCTCCCGTTTGTATTAATAGAAGTGACCCGTCTCTGCTAAATAGTCTCTGGTTCTCGCTTCACTGAACGTTAAGTGAACCACAGCAGTCTTATAGTTTTAAGTAGACGCCCAACATGGACATAGCAAAACTAATGCAACAAATAAGATTTGCACAACGCCAGTTGAATAAACAGTGTGTTTGGCATTCATAATGAAAATGGTTGTGTGCTTTTGGGCAATGTGTGACGAATTGCTGGGCATGAGGACAAAAGTGACAATTGCTTCCTCTCTGGCCAATGAAAGAATCTTTGTCTTACACCACCAACACCCATATAGGACTGAAGGAGGGGTTGAGCGAGAGACAGAGAGATTTTTCTTTGTGTCATGTTCTGTCGAATAACACTGAGAATGTGTCAGTATTACTCTGTGCTCAACATGAATGCATCTGTGGAACTCAACTGTGTGCAATTTCCAGTCTAATCTCATGATAGTTATGCTACTGTAGCAACATTTTAGCAAAAAGATATTCTTTGGTTTCTTAGCTTATCGTTTCAGTTCCGAGATGAAATGTCCACTGTGTGGCACTAAAAGCGAGTTAAATGTCCAATCCTTTAATACTCTAACGAGTTGTAAATCAACAAACCTTACCTCCTTACCCTAAACTCTAGACCAAAACCTAACCGATAGTGTCAGAAAAAGTAAAGGTGAGATGAAAAATACAATTGCTGAAGCAACCACGTCATTTTGTGGTGCTTTTATGACACTATCGGCTCATGTGTCGAGTCACGTGCTCTTTAGGACTCATACCCCGGCCATTTGCATCGTAACTGCAACGCTCTATCGCACAATTGGAACGTGCCTAAACTTCTTTACACTGGTGCCGAAATCCGAGAAGGAGGGATACGCCGTAGTAGAGTTCTCGCCACTACCATCCACCCCAATGGAGCAGCCGCGGCCATCTGCCGGGGGACGAGGAGCCTGGCCGCCTGGAAGCAGACGACGGCCGCCAACCGCGAGGGGAGAAGGGGCTCCTAACCGACCGCCTGGAGCGGTCAGGGCCGCTGCCAGGGGTGGAGGAGTACCCTACCAGCCGCTGAAACGCAGCGGGGTCTGAGACCGCCGACCACGAGCGGGGCGGGGCTCGCTGCCGACCGCCTGTAGCGGGAGAACCGCTGCCAGGGGTGGGGGAGACCCCTTCTGTTCCCCAAGAATGCGGCGGGGCATTCCGTCCACCAGGGGCTGGAGGTCTGCCTCCGATCCGCCTGGAGAGGCGTGGCTGTCGTCCGTTAGAGGGTGGAGGAGTGGCCGAGGAACAAGCTGCGGCGTATCGTAGAACTAGCGAGTAAGAGTTTTTTTTTTTAAATCTCTCTCTCCTCTCTCTTTCTCTCACGGCCGCTCCGCGTTGGCCTTTTCCCTCTCATTTAAATGTTACAGTGTTTTTTGGGGGGGTACTACACTGTTACAGGAAGTACCCCCTTTATTTAATTATTTCTGTTTCCCTCCCCTTGTCCCCTCCCTTGTCCAGGTAGACGGGGATGACCTGCCGGCAGACAAGGCAAAAGGCACGCCCCTCCCCAGGGAAAGGGGGGTGTATGTCATGCCGGGGGCTCCCCTGCCTGAGAGAACGAGGGAGGAATGTGGCAGGTCGGATTGCGGGGCCGGGTCGTGGTTATACACACCCGGTCCCTTATCATGCTAATCAAGCCTCCGAGAGGGATAAAGGCTGACTGCGGAGGATTGTGCGGGACATGTCCGTCATGTATGTGTTTGTGTCTTTTTAAGTTTATCATTAAAACTATTTAGACTATTAAGATATTTTGCATTGTGACATATTTTCATCACAATTAGGCACATTTCCCACCCCAAATTCAAATTAATATAATGAGAATTACATTTTGGTTTTATTTTTTAATCACAGTAGGCTACTGAACTTGGGAGGGGGGTTAAATGTGACTAGTTTATTATGAAAATAATGTTACAATTCCAACCAAACTTAATCGTCCAAAAAATGGCTTCATTATATATACAAATTTCTTTCTATTTTTTCTTTTGATTTTGAGGTATAACACGGCCCATACATTTGATATTTTTTTACGAGATTCACCTGCTGTGCACTAGAAACTCAAACACAAAACACAATCATAATTAAGCAACAGTTCATTCATGGGAAAAGTAGGGCTTAAAGTGACAGTTAAACTCGTTGTGCAGGCTGATACGGTAAGAGAAAGACAGAGCAGAAACCTGCAGAACTGGACTGGCACCATTTCAGGAAATCAAAGCACTTTAAAAACAACACATGCAAACTCAAGGCCCTGATAATGCAGTTAGACTAAGGAAATCAGCTATTAATGCAAGGACAAAAGAGAGAGAGAGAGAGAAATAATAATAATAATAAAGTAACTTTACAAACTTGTGTTCACAGAGACTAAATCTCATGACATCACACTCTCTGACTCATGTCCCACAGCAGTGTATCAGGCCATATCCTGCACAAAAGCTTCTCTGTGTGCATTTCCTAATCATATTTTGGTACTTTATGCAGTATCCCAGACTTTCTCTCTTTCTAAAAAGTCTGAAAAGTGCCAATAAGGCATTTGTATTAAAACAAATAGGTTTAAAGCTACCATACAAACAAGTCTGGTCTATTGAATTGATTTGTCTGTGGCGATAACTTCAAATAACTTGACATGCCTTGCATTAGTTGTAAATATATATATTTAGATTTTCCTCTAATTATCAGATTTTACTCCTGAAAGAGAGTTAACCTCACATTTGGCCTATCTTTAATAAATCTCAACAACGTCTCAAACTGTGCTCAGATTTATACCGATTTCTGCACTCAATAAAATATTTTAGCCTATTTTTAAGATTTACACACTTCCATCAAATTTAACGGTGTAATGTTTAACCAAATTTAATTAATAAAATGTAATAAATTGTATTTCATTTGACTAATCATTACTCAATTCAATTATGGATTTTTGTTATATAATTGAAATGCATAAATCTTAAAATAATTTGTATGTATATATGAGCATATATACCAAATTCTTCTACAAACAAATGACAGCTTAATACTCTTACTGAAGAAACACCTGAGACAAAGTGTAGTATGTAAATGAATTGTAGTTAATGCCTCTTGATAGGTCTCTTGGGCTATGACAGATCAATCTCTAAAACAAGCAAGTTTTCCTCAGGGTTGTCCTAAAGAAGGATTTTGATTCATTCATTCAATATAAAAGCACCATTAAATGATGAACACCTGCATGAGTCAGTGACCCTGAACTATGTGTGCACTTAAAAGACTCACAAACCTCAGGTTATATCAATATATACAGTCAAATAGACGGAAATACAAACAAATGCATTCATCCTCATGTTTCTATCACAATGACAAAAGTGTACCTTTAACGCGTCTTCAGATGCGCACCCGCTCACCTGTACAATTGACAGCGGTGTCTCGCGAGCTGCTGATAGTTGCTCTCGTGCTTCAGCCCGGAAATTACCGGTGTGCTCGCAGGCGTGGAGCGCGGAAATTTCTCCGAACTGTAATTGGACCCTCCGCGTTGGCGCGTGATGTCATGGTAGCCGTGGTGCGAGGTAACGCCCGGTCGTTTCGCCGTGCTGGTTTCTGACGTCATAGGTAGGTCTTGCAGTCATCATCGGTCCCCCACTCGAGTGCGCCACCAAAGACGTTTTAGGGACCCCCAGAGCTTTATATACAGAGCCGAATCGTGTTTACGACCAGTAGACTTGAATATTTTGTCATCTACATAGTGTTTATATATATATATATATATATATATATATATAAACTACAAGCTGGTCATAAGAACCCACGTGACCAAAGTAATGAGCCATTTGCCGAAAGTTCTCTGAATGTTGCAAGGAGGGTTGTTGTAGATTCAAGGTGAGGATTAGAGCTGAAACAACACAAAACCAGTGTTTCCCAACTCTGCATTCCTGTCTGAGTTGCTCAATTGGACAGAATAAGGTGTTACACTGAATGTGGGTGTGAGATGGTGTGTTAGGATTTGTTTTCTTTGGCGTTCATGAATGGGGTATTATAAGCATACTATAAGTTGATTGGCTTTGAAATGTTATCTGATATTGATTGGTAATTCATTTGTAAGAAGGTAGCCTATTTTATGCTCGAAAGGTGATATATTTGTCAAAAAATATAGTGTAAGTAAATGTTTAATGCAACCACCCAGCAAATGCAGAACGTTCCCCTGAGTTTAGCATATGGTTCCCGTTTGGATATGTTTTGGGGAACCAAAGACTAACTTTTTAGGAACTTTCTCTGTATGTTTTTTTTTTTACTCACCAAAAACTAACGTTCCCAGAACGTCAAAAATGGTTAGGTGGGCCCTTTAAATGAAAAATACAAAAAGATAAATGGCGTTGCATCATTTGAATATACACTATGGTCTATTTGAATATCATTTGAATATACACTATGGTCTATTTTTTCTCACAAGTTTTGTTTTGTTCACAGCAAATTTGCCTGAGCTTCTTGGCGTGAATTATTATTATTATTATTGTAATTATATGCATCTAAATTATGCAAGTTTTTATTAGCTAGCTTGGGCATGCTACATTTTGAATATGGTTTAATACGTGAAATATGCAGTCTCGGTGGCCATCTAGTGACTGATTTATAGAGTTACATTGGATCCCCTCAGAACAACAAAATATATTTGTATTAATAGCGGAAAATTGATCCCGTTATAAATGTAACATAGGCTTCACATAGGCAACATGATATCACACGTCAGTATTTTAATGATAAATATTTTCCAATACTTTCAGAGAACAGCCATTGAAGCGTCAGATAATTCCTGTCACCTCGCGATTGTCGTCATATTGCCGCCTATTTTCATTTTTGGCGCGAACTGGCAGTAACAAGCATACAATAACCTACACACGGAGACATGCTCAAATGAAAGACTTTTGATTAAAACTTTAAGGATTTTGTGTCATTAAGCAGCCCAAACCCATCCATCTGGAGGTAAGCAACTAAAAGCAACTTTCTTACAGTTAAATGTGTCTGAACATTTTCAGATTTGGTGAAAATGTTCATGTGGACATTGTATTTTATCATTGGTATTAGGAAAACATGAATTTCACTCAGAGATGAAATCTTTAATAATAATAATAATAATAATATTAATAATAAAAACAACACTCAAGGACAGAGAATGTTTTAAATAAATAAACTATATTCAGTAAGTTCTGCTTGATATTAAGTGTTTTTTCTTCTTGAGACACACTACAGTACACATCATGCCATGTTCTTCAAAACACATCTCCTCCACCATTTAGTGTCCTTTAGACTCTTTTTCTTCCATAAAAATAAACAAACAGAATGAAAACACACAAACATGAAAACTTAAATATTACGTATTAATTCTAGTGAATTATTACAGTATTTGATAATAACATCACATCTTTTTTTCCAATTCTGACAGTAAATCAGTAATTGTTTAAAGTAATATATGGTCACCAATAAAGGTGCACCAAAACAGGGCAGGGCACAAGACCAGTTTGGTAGGACGCAAACAACATACAAACCTGTGAGGAAAAGACAGATATTCACATCAAGAAAAGTAAAAGCTTTTGTTCACATTTCTTTAGGCAAAAAGGAAATAAAGTTGTAACAACCTTTTTGTCAATAGGTTACCTTCCCCGCTTCTAATTCTATCCCAACACGAGAAAGATGAACTTCGTACAAACAGGTACATCATGCATTTTTCACATTAGAGGCACATGTACAAAAAACCAAACAAAAAAAAACAGCAGAGCTTCACATTTACAGTAATGAACACAGTCCAACAGCTGGTTGACATTAGAAATGCAACATCACCACCAGAATATATGAAGACGTGTATCAGAGAATGCCATGGTGGCATTTCCTCAATTAACATGCTTTCACACAGTCACAAACAAGACAGTTACAACTAGAGTGTAATTTATTCAGTTATCATGAGTTATTAGTTAAAGCCAAAGTCTTTTTAAATAAATTAATAAATAAAATATCCTTTGGCCCAGTGCACAAGAAACTGTTTCACAGGGACTGTGACATATTTGTAATTCATTATAGACCGACAGACAGGTAGACAGGTAGACAGATAGATAGATAGATAGATAGATAGATAGATAGATAGATAGATAGATAGATAGATGAGTGACATATTGCCTAATTAAAGTGAGCAGCATAGAGACCAAAATATGCTGCAACTAACAAAAACTGCCATTGGATTCTGAATTATCGTACAACATATGGTGATGTCTTTCAATCCAGTTAAACCCTACCAAGGATAGTTCAATATCTTGGAAATAGTTATCAAAAACCATTACTTCAACAACTATTGAGGTTTTTATCAATTTCAGTACACTTGGAAGTAGAAAAATCACCTTCTGAAAATGTCTCAAAGTCGTATTCCAAAAAGTTGTACAAATCTTTCGACATTAACAATGTCATAAAAACAGTAAACATCTGACATTCAGGGCAATAGGTGATTTCGATAAACTGACTCCAGCTAAGTTCATACAATAGTTAATAACATTGATGATTAAACTAAGAATCAGTTTGGACCATCACAAAATTGCTCCACCCCACAAACTCAAGACTCTCCATTTCATTTTTCGGATTTATTGCACTTTCTTTTTGTAGCGTTAAGAACACGCCAACATGCACTAAAGGAAACCTTAAAGCAAGCAACAGGGTCTAGATAGGCACCATGTATAATTCAAGGGTTTAATGCAATGCCAGTGCATGCACGATATCACGTGCAAAGGGGATGTTAGCATATTGCATGCTTTGTCTCAATCATTTTGGTTTCTGTTGAAAATAGAAACATTATTAACACTTAATACGATACAGTAACAATGCTAATTCAATTATGTCTCTTAAGGCAATAATTGGGTGAAACGGAAACAAGGAAATAAAAGACGTAACAGGTTTATTATTCTAATGATCTAGGTACTAGGATATACCCCTACTTTAGGTTTTTAGATATCGAGATAAGTATGAATATCTCGTTAAAAGTTATACAGATGCTTTGTCTACTTATAACCTAATGATTTAACAGTCCGTTTAAGTTAGAGAATTTCTGATGGCTGAGCTGAACATACATAAAACAAAAATGTATGCTTCATTCTTGCCAATCAAAATCAAATGTTATGCTTGCCAACGTCTAATTTCTCTCTGTTGAATTGTAAACAAAGGCGCGAACAGTGTTCAGCGTAAAAAAAAAACACGAAAATGTGAGGCAAAGCAATTCACTGTTTCTGTAATCCTTTTCGGCAAAGCATTTTCCATCAACAGATCACAGAGGAATTTCTTGAAAAGAATAAGACATCCTGATCTGCTATTGATTACATAAATTCTGTTAACTGGATTACAGACAAAATACCACAAAATATATTTATAGGCAGCAGAATCTGTCCTCCAATGTAAATTAGCACATACTGTCCCTTTTAGTAAGGTAAACATCTCATGAGCACTCATGCATGCCTTCCGAGTCAAAGCATGCCGTTATAGTTCTGCCAATATGTACTCCATTAAGCAGTTCGATTGACTAGACCACAGACAAGTCCAGCCATGAAGTATAGCAGAAGAAAACAGGTTGCACCAAGAAGAACGTCACACTGCACCTCTTTATACAAACATCTACACACCGGACAGATGAGTTGACAACATAAAAATGTTTAGAATCCCCTCAATGTACATATACACACAATCCTGAGTGCTCTACAAGTAAACAACATTTTATTGTGAATCTGTTAGGGACCAGCTTTCAGATTTAAACATAACGAGGACCAATCAACATTCAGCCCCAAGTATAATGAGTCTGTTATGGACTAATCAGCTTTCATATGAACTCCTAATAGCTTTGTAAAGTATCAATCAATAAGCATTTAAATAGATTATTAATATGTTTTACAACAAGAGGCCCCAGACAGGTTTACACAATGTCAAGAGAAACTGTACAGTAACATTTTGGGATGAATCTCATGGCAAGAACATGTCTAGGTCATATTTCACTCCAAAATAAAGAAATGAAAAATTACATTTCGCAATGGCCTATTAATATGTTTGAATTGTTAGATTATGTGAATTGTAATTTTTGACCGTAATATATTGTAGATAAAATATTACTGTTGTCATATTAGATATATTTGTAGGCATTATCTAATGCAGTGGTTCTCAACCAGGGGGTCGGGACCCACTAGGGGGCCTCAGCACACTTCCAGGGGGGCCTCAAAATCTCTTAAAATGATTTCAAATATGATAGATTATTATATGTTTTATATAATTATTAAAATGCAAATCATGTATTAACCCTTCAGCTGCTTGCTTTTTATGAAGAATATATAGTTCTAGACATTTCTGGAATCACAAGTTTTGGGCAAATATCTTAAAATAGATATATCTTATAATATAAATATCTAATGGCCTACACTGGGGGCCTTTGAATATTTTCTCCGACAATGGGGGGTTCTTGGATTCAAAAAGGTTGAAAACCACTGATCTAATGAGAATATCCATTAAAATAATTGCAATGACAAAAAACAAATACTTTAGGATGCAATATAGTTTTGAGAATTTGGGTGGAAAATGTCATAAAAATAATAATACAAATAATTTTGGGGTAAAATGTGGCCTGGGTATGTTTTACATGAGATTTATCCTTTGACTGTAGTGTTTTGTAATGAGAACTGTAAAAGTCACTGGATGCATAAATGAAAGTGTACACTTCAATTCTTGGATCGTAATAAAATTTACACTTAAATCATTTTTCTTCCTAATAAACCGCTAGTCACATAGACTAAGACAATAAGCTCTCACAGTTTGTTTGAATGAGAATGAACCCCATTCAGCCATTGCAGGCAAAGATGGAGACATTATTTCTAATATACTTCGAACAGCAGTAGGAGGTGTTGATTTTTATAACACTGCTGTGGTCAAATACTAAGAGAGGAAAAGAGTTTCACATTAATTCCCAATAGGAAGCAATGCAACACACCTGACTGTTGGACAGTCTCAGAGTGAGAAATATGGAAATGGCAGTCAATGTTTTCCTGTGGACTCTTTATAGCCAGACTTTTAAAAGTGGACAGAGAAATAGGTCCATTGTCTTTTGGCAACAGGAGGTGTATAGGATGAATGTTGTGATGAGAAATGCATGTCAAAATGAGATGTGTTCCATTTCAAGAGATCCAAGTTATCATTGTAATGTCATAAAGAGAAGAATTCTATTGTGTGAGATGTTTTCTTTTTGATTAATTACAGAGAAGTGTAGTTTGCGCATTCATGTAAAATTAGGCGAAATATCATCTTTGAACACGATTTCTCTAAGCTAGCAGAGTTTCAAGAGTCTCAACATTTAATTAAATATGCCAATTTCCTTTTCAATCACTTAATACTTTTTAACACTTCTGTTCATTAGCTATTGCTGCCTCAATCCCATTCTAGCCTAAAGGCAGGTGCACACTGTGCGATTCTTTTTTTTCCTGTCCAAGACAAATTTTGTGGATCGTAAAAGAGGCAACATGGGCAGTCTTGGATTGCATTGTGCGTAAATTGCTTGTACAATGAGTCTTAGCCTTTAGTTGACATCTGGTAATGACAATATTTATGCAACACAAAGATCTTATATATCATTCCCTCCACGTTATGAGCTTCCTATCAAACATTTTTGATCAGGCCACAAAATTCCCTTTCACGTAGCCACAATGTGTATATTTTCAAGCACAATCTTAAACTGATTATGCTTAATAAGCCAGCACTGTGTGTGATCATTTAAACACATTCAAAGGTTTATTTCATCGGGGTAAGGCCATAAATGGTTTAAGCAAAAACCAATCAAAACAGGTAGATTTGTTCTCATTACCCCGATTTTCCATCGCATGGAAACCTTTAAAACCTTTACCAGCTTACCCAATGTGCACAAGTGTTGTACGCATGCCTGTGTACGTTTTGATGTTAAAAGCAGAGAAATACCAGATGATTTCAAGTCTCGTGCAATGTCTAATTTTATGAAAAAGCTAATTTTTGGTTGTTGTCAACATACTGGTGTGCATGTCTTGGACGAATTTGCCCATTGGCCTGTATCCCTCCTGGCTCCCTAATAATCACCTGTATATATGAATTGGCAACATCACTGCACTCTCCTCTCCACCAATAGTGTGGTGGTGTTCTGTCGCACTATGGCTGCCGTTGCATCATTCAGGTAGATGCTGCACACTGGTGGTGGTGAGGAGATTCCCCCAATACTATGTAAAGACAGCGCTTTGAGTGCCTAGAAAGCCCTATATAAATGTAACAACGTATTATTTGTATTACCTAAATGCACTCTTTGAGTGCACAATCTAACACGGATTATGCTTAATGAGTCGACAACGTGTTTGGTCATGTAAACGCCTTAAACGATCTTCCTTTATTGGAGTAAGGTCATAAACTGATTATTTTTGCCCATTGCCTCAATTACGAGTTGCATGTAAACACCTTTACCAGAGTTCTGACCGGTGTATCCAATGTGCGCAAGTATACTGTGCATGAAAGTTAACACTTTGATGGCAAAAGCAAATAAAAATCTGAAGAGTTCAAATACAAATTTTCTTGCGTTATCTGATTTTTTAAATAAGGTCATTATTGGTAGTAATCAGCAGGGACAAAAAACGGTTCAAGGCACGAAAACAAAGGCTGAAATGTTTAGCAGAACGTAACTGAAAACTGGAACAAAGTGATTGTCAATTGTTCCGGAGTGAAAATGTTATTTTTAAATGCAGATAACCAGTTGTAACAGGTTAATTTTGTTACAATAATTTTTTCCATTAAACCAAAGGCGAAATAGTTTAGCACAGTAAATATTTTAAACTACACCACCAGTGAATTATTGTTAGATATGATGCATTAATACAGATTTGAAGCCACCTGGTTTTGACTAAGAAGCAGATCTGTAAATAACATCATACTTAACTGTTAATTAACTGCTTGTTATGATTTCTATGCTGATCACCACACAGGAAAAAAAAATGTATTGCTTATTTTCACTTAATTTGGTGTGGCAGTGGCTTATTTTAGGCTTGTTTTTCCAGACCACCTTGTTTCTCTTGCGAGATCTGGCAACACTGCAATTGGTGTTTCACCCACCCCTTTAGCGCAGAGTACTGTCATTTTAAAAAGAACATTATTAACCGTTCTTTTATTTTGTTCTAACTGGGTAACCTTTTGGAAAACATGCTGCGGTACTTCTGATCCAGAATGAAAAAATTGCTCAGAACGAACTGAAATGAAAAACATTTAGTTTTTTGTCCCTGGTTATCAAACCATTGGTGAGCATGGGAAACACTTATTGCAGACATCAGCGCAACAAGTGCTTGTACGGTACCATTTCAATTTAATATGTCAATAAGGATGTCAGAACCGTGACACATATTGATGATATGAGGCGCACCATCAATGCTGTCAATCGTGACCAAAGTTAGGCAAGATGTATATCGTGCAGTCTGACATTGATGATGTGATATAAGAAGATGCTATTGTGCAGTCATTCTTAGCTTTTATCTAAGATTTCAATAGAGTCATATTGTATATTGATAGGCAACAATCGTAAAGGACAGAAAAAAACAAAAATAAATCGCACAGTGTACACCCGGCTTTAGTGCAGTAATACTAGAACACCTTTGACAACTTTGAAGTATTTAATATAGCCTACAAATACTGATCTGTTATGTTATGCAGCATTGTTGCACAGCTCAAATTGCGGCATCATAATATTTAGTCTGTTTGTTCTAATGAAAGCTTTATTCTTAACTCTATTTTATTGTGTCCTTGAACCATGCAAAGCCCTGTAATATAACAATGTCCAAAATGATTGCCCACCTTTGTATGGGAAACAAAAGTAAACTATTCTGGCCATGAGCTTGAGAGGCGAAAAGGTAAAAATGTAACTATTTTACAGCAGTGCCCTCTCCTTTGTTTTAGTACATTACACTGCCTTTTGGCCTCCTTTGCTACATGCTTTGCTTCTTTTTCGTGAGCTCCTCTCTCCAACACAATCTCTTATCTTATCTCTGTTCCACCTCAGTCCATGGACCAACCTCTCCTTGTTGGTTTCGACTGGGGTACTTGGTCACCTCAATTTGAATTCTCTTTTTTATTAGTGCATTCAACGGTTCAATAAAGACGTGTTGTGTTTAAATTTGTGTCTGTGTTTGTGTGTACTTAGCTTCTGAAACGTGTACCGCAAAACTAAGACCCTCACACTGGCTTCCAGCTTTAAAATCACCCTAAATTTGTTTGGAAATATCAGTATGTTATGTAAGAACTGTTTGCTGTAGTTGCAGCTTCCATTTCTCCTCTGAGTGGTTTTCAGAAGCCCTCGATGTGGCAATAGGCCTCTAGGCTGGAGAAGAGAATATAGAGGAACCAAAGACCCAGAAAGAGGAGGCTAGTGAGGAGGCGTGGGCCACGTGGGCCACCCAGTTCTCCGCCAATAGATGGTCGACGGCGGAAGAGTAGTACCGCCATGCTGACGAAGGCAAAAATAGTGAACAGGGTGACGGAGAAGGCCAGTGACCCAGGGTCCACATAAAATCGCTTGCCTTGTACGGCCCAGTAGATGGCAGCTACGGACCAGGCCACGCCGATACCCAGAAACACATTAACGGCATTGCTGCCAGTGACATTTCCAACGGAGGCATCTGCGTACTGATCCTGAGTAGCAGCGGCTTTACTGGCGAATGTGTCTGAAAAAGGGAGATAGGGAAGAAAATTTTGAGATTAGTGGTAAATCAATATTTTTTTAAATGAATTAAATTCTTTGTAATTTAGTGTAATTTACTATTAGTGTCTGATATATATGCTACAGCAGGGATTTTCAAACTGGGGTCAAGATGCCACAAGAGGGCACTTGGGGGTCTGGAGAAAATCTTAAAGAAAAAGAACATTTGCTAGTGTTAAAGTGAACATGTTAACCTAGAGTTTTACCAAATTTGACATTATTACCATTCCATTCTTTGTTCTAAAGACTGGTTGAAAATCATGAGATTTATACTCATTCTTTATTATTATTATTATTATTCACATTTTAAAATAATAGTAAAGCCATAAAACTATGAAATAATGTAAATGGAATTGTGGAAATTATATAGTGGTCAAATGTTATACAAATAAAAACTATATACGTTTTATGTTTTGTATGAAGTGTAACTTCATTCAAGTGTGTTCAAACCTTTTTCAGGTAGTGTATATATGGGTCAACATTGACCATTAAAAACCCCATATTGCTCAACCACTAATAGAGATCATTATACATCATCCAGCAGAAGCTTGGTACATACCTGGGATAGAGGTGCCCAGAGCCACAAACACCACCGCAGTGACAGTGTCACGCAGGCCTACAGTGCAGCCGAAGTGAGACGCCACATCCCCAATGATTGCAGTGAGGACCCCAATTACAATGATGGACACAACAAAGCAGGCCCAACCGTTCCAGTATTCTGTGGGCGGAACGAACGCAAACAGAACCTTCCAAAAGACTGTCAGGAAATGCATGGCGTAATCGTAGCAGGACGGGAGACGTTCCTCACGACCCTCCTCTTCATCTTCATCACCGTCACCTAAGGATGCCACACACAATTAACACACTAGTTGTAACCACACTTTCTTTAATACCATAGCACACATGCACACAATCACAAAAAATACAAGGTGTGTTAGACAGACCTGCACTGACGGTCACAGCCTCGACGAACTGCTCTCTCCAAGAATGAGTGCCAATGACCAGTGCCAGGTTAGTCTTCTTGATCAATTTATCAACGGTACTCTGAAACACAACACAGATCACAAACTGTGTCTCTTGCTCTCTTTCCAACATGTGCACAATACACTTCTAAAGCATTGGAAGACTTCCCTTTAAAGCACAGGCATTGAATTTATCTCCATGCTTTCACTAGTCTTGATATTATCATCATGACAAATTTAATGAGCTTGAGAACAGTTGTTCTAGCAACATTGATTTGATAAATGGCACTCTGAAAAAGGGTAGGGAAGAAGCTTCCCACACTAAGCATAAAATAGCATAACATAGCATAGTGGATATAATGTACATTTCAAATTCACAATGGTTTACAAGTCGCCTTAAGCATGGTTCAAACCAGGCTGATCTCAAGTCCAGCACACCTGCCACACTGCTACAAGCTTCATAGGTCCTAAAGAGACACACCAAGCTGAGACTCAGCATGAAAAATCATTGCTGAAACGTTGCTGTTGTTCTTGCAGGATTGAATGATTGAATTTTAACTATTTTAAAATTTCTCTCCGGTATTGTCTAATGACTTAGGATAAGGAAGCAATTCATAAATAAAAAGTGTCCGTTAAATTGACTATTAACCACTATGTGGCATGTCTCCGCACTGTTCAGGTGTTTTTGTTGATGCTTCTTTAAATTTAGTTTCGATGTGACGCATTGTAAATTCAAAATGGCGGACAGGAAAAATGTCTGACCTTGGGAAAAATTGGTATTGTTGGACTCTGCATGACCCACGAAATCCAAAGAGAGCTCAATTATTATTTTAGGCCCAATTATTTGAAAAGTTGTAAACATAAATGTCAATTTGTTGAATTTATTGACCAATAGGTGGCGCTGTCACCAAACATGACATGCACCCTCATATCATGGTCCTAATGAAGCATACCAAGTTTCAATAATCCAAAGCATCTACGAGATATGGCCTAAAATATTGTTTTGCTTTGACTGTGTTAACTTTGTTAGAGACTGGACAACATTTGTAGTAGAAGAATCTGAAAAGTGGTTAACAATGTATTTTATGATATTGCATGGACATAAATTGAAAATACTGGGTTCAATCAATTTGGCATAAGGAGCAAAACATTTATTTTAAGGTCACTGGGTTTAAAATTTGAGGGCAAAGGAAAAGTGACATTTTTATGTCATGGTGGCGCCATAGAGTTTGACCATGAGGCCCCAAAATTGGCCCTATGACTTTTCAGACCACCCATAATCATTGTGCCAAATTTTTACATTTTCCTATGTACAGTTCTATGGACTGCCATAGACTCCAATGGCGGAAGAAGAACAAGAAGCAGAAGAAAACTAATGAACACAATAGGGGCTTGGCCCCTAATAATCCATTTTCATCCACTGCAATATAAAAATAACATCATGAAGGAGCAATATGCAACTGGGAATCTGACCAGGCCCAGACAAAATCTGTAGCCGTTTTCACCTTTTCTGTGCTGAGGGAATTTTTTTTTTCTAAATTTGCTACAGAATGCCTTTAAATACAGTAGGTTAATAGTACTACACTCTTAGTGATAGTTGAAAGCATGATCAAATTTGCCAAAATATTTAATAAACAAACACGCAAGGGATTGGGGATTATATGAATTACAACATTCCAATTACAAAAGGAATTTTGCGGCCGCATGTTCCATGTGGGCCTACCTATAGGCCAGTATCACCAATAGAAATGCATTTTCATGCCTTATACCACATGACCTTTATATAGAGCTCTGTGATGCCTCCGCTGATCACTGTTCATGGAGTTCAAATCAGCATGCACAGTTTCACCATATGGCCACATGTCAAGCTTTTTCTAAGGCTAGAGAACAGATGGAGTAAAGGTTGGGCATCTCAATTTTGTTCAGCCTTTTGGCAATATATAATACTGTATATATGTTCTCTAATAAGGCTTTTACTGGGTTTGTTTTATCAAAGGGCTCATCATTTCGACCAAACAGCCATTTTAGCTAATTAGATTAAAAAGCATACCTAATTTTCAACATCGAATTGAAGTTTTCAGATGTGATACCTTAAATTCGTAGGATTCTTCAATCACCACCTCGAGTCGGCTGTGCTCCCCCAGAATGGGCTTCCCCATCTCTGCTATCTTCCTCGCCTCCTCCTCCTCTGCATTCAGACCTCCTTCTGGATCCTCTGAGAGAGACAGAGACGACACAGGAAGAGAGGCAGACAGAAGAGACAGGATGAGATATAACAGGCAGGAAATGGAGGGCATACCCCCTTACCTGTCAATCAGAAAGAGAACAGCTCAACCAATCAATAAGACACTACGGATGTTACAGCACACTTACACACAAACGAAACAGCACGATTTTGACCTCAAGCTTTGAGAGATGAACCAGATGTAAGTAATGCCTGAAGTTATGCTTTGGCATAATTAAGCATTACTTAGAAAGTTTAAGCTCTTTATTGTGAAGACTTGACACATTAACACTTTGAAATGTCCAAACATTTCAAAGTTTATGGCAACCGTACCGCTTGTGTTCATGTTAAGAAGATAATGCCATTTGGAAAGTCTTTTCATATGCATCCTTGATGAACTATTCCTTTGAAATATCTTTAAAAAAAAGTCCACCGTAAATGTAATTTCTTTCAAAGCATTTAAAGAAAATTTAATTTCAAAGAGTCTTGAAGCACTTCAGTTTCAATCCAACTCAAAGGTCTACTCCATTTCTCAAGGTCTGTTCACTTTGTTGATTTCTTTTAAGCGTTTTGAGCTTTTCACTTTTAACAATAAGTGTTTGATTCCTCTCTTCAGATCATAACCGCATCCCTCACAGGTTCAGGAAAGCTTTCAGCACATTCTATCCTCTCAGCTGTGACCACTGGAGTGTTTAAATGAGGGTTAGTATGGACACATGTCAGAGGTGAATCACAGGTTTATCTGTAACCTTACCTTGGTTCAGCAGCAGGGCTGCGTGGTGTAAGGAGGGACAAGAGAGATGGAGTTAGTGCTGGAGATGAGTTCACTCCATTAACAAACACCACACACAAACACAGACACAGACTTCTACATGTATCCCATTGCTATACTGTATGTTTTGGAACCCACTTGTGCTGCGTTTAAAGGCCAAAGTATACATTGTTTTTAGTGTTCTGGTACTTCTATCGCAAATTTCATAATTTTTAGCATCATATGTCTATGTGCAGTCCAATTTTTTCCGCATCTTTGGACGTCGTCAGTGCATGCGCCTACTGTTGGCTGTTCTACAGAGAGTCACAAGTAGTTGTACTACACATGCGTCGAATGCATGCATACAGGCTTGTGGTCAAAAGAGTGTATTTTGAAAGGCTGATCAGTGAGGACTTAATAGTACACAAGATGAAACAGCAAGTAACGTACAGCCTTAATTCGGAAGGCCTTTCCAACATCCTTAGAAATGCAAAATAGAGAGTCACTTGCTGTTGACTAAGCTAATAGAATTGAAATTAGTACAAATCAGGGGACCTAAAATGGCTTGTGGCTTAGCAGCACGAATGTTTATGTGGCTCAACAGAGGATTTGGCTTTCTGAGCCGATAAGTGCCCACTTGAGGAAGTCTCCTTTGTGTTTCTAAGAAAATTGTTATTAGCTGACAACATTTACCACCCAGTAGGAAAAACCCTGACTGTATGACATCACACAGACATGGTGGCACCCACAGAGATTTTCCCAATTTACCACTGCATGTAATTGTAATCAATCAGTTTTAAGCAAATTATATGTGTTAATGAGTCCTACATTAGGACCGTGTGACAGTCTGTGCATTAACAGTCTGATACGTATTGCACACAAAACTGGAATTCGCTTTCGCAAACAAATAAATCCTGATCTGATTGGCTAGTTTGATGGAACTTGTGTGAGTAAGAGCACATGGGACTTTTTAATCAGTCCTGTTCACAAAGTTCAGAGTTGATACGACTAATTAATCACTGGATTCGCCAGTGATTAGTGACATCAAATCTTTTAGATACTCATAGTTTCGTTTGAGGCATGTAACAGCAAATAATGTGGATTATGCACGAGCAAAACTGCATTTGCATTATGTCTGAAATAGTCTGTAATGAGGTTTTTTGTGCTGTACTTTGACTTTCTACACATTTCCCAAATGTTTTTTTTGTGTGTTTTCCATACGTTTCTGTGCAGATACTCGTAGAGTCTGATGCACCATTATTTAAACTCTTTTTTCATTCATTATGGTAAAATTTCACAGATACTAACACAACTGGCACATATCAACAAAAACTGTGACTGATCGCTTTAAATGTAATTCAAAGGTGCACTCATTAAGATTGTAGCTGGCTCTTACTCGTCCCATCGGTCCCAGTAGTACTTGAGGTTTAGGACTGTAATCTGGCACCCATCATCCTGGATAACTGGAATGTTGTTTGATATGTGCTTCCGCTTTACACCGAATATGTTTGTTTATCTTCTGTTTTGTTACTTTTAGTCTGTGTTTTCATCCATTTAATACCATATAAATCCCTATTATAGACATTCTTGTATTTAAGCCAAATGAATATTTCGTCTCTGGACTGTGACCGGGGCAGTAGTGACTCTCGATGGTGTTTGATGTGACAGCTGCAGGTAGCAGCGGTTTGTTTCATTACTCCAATAGGGACCTCTCGTTTGGACTTTTTACATTTTCACTTGCACTCATTCTGTTCGGACTTTCTGGTGGATCACACCATACCATCACTCTGGACTATACTGTTGACTTGGGCACCATTGTTGCCTGTAGTAAATATATTGTGTTATTTGTTTTCTTGTTTGGTTTGCTTGTCTTGTTTGCATGTCATTTTATATTAGAGCATTGGCTGAAAGCACTTAATAAAGTGAAGTTGTTTTCATTATTGTCATTGTTAGCGGAAATAACTCAGTCCATGGACACAGTTTGTCATGTGCTGTCAACATGGCAGTGCCCATGAGGGGGCGACCTGCTTCTTGTCAAATTAAACAGATTTTATTGGGTGACTGATATGACTGGAGAAATGTCAACACATTTCTAAAAAAAAGAAATGCTCTCTATTTATATTTATTTTTATGTGTAAAACTCCTATAAATCAGTGCAAGCTATATTCTCTATTGATAATGGTACACCTGAAAAACAAATGCTGACATTGACATTTTGTTTCTTTATAGGTCATTTTCTGAGCCTTCACAACGATTCACGGTTAGACAAATGATGTAGGAATTTCCCATATCTGACGTTGAATGGAAGCACAGGAATGGGAACACAGCATTGAACACATACACCAAATGAATGGCCAAAACCCCATTAAAGCTAATCTCTAGTTTGTACAGTGCAACATTACACACACATACACACACACACCTGATATTCCTCTCTTCAGCCAGCGAGGTTCCTCGAGAACGATGAAGAAATTCTCATGTTTCTCATACTCTTCATCATCAGTAATCCTCACCTGGATGGTCTGACTGCACACACACGCACACACGCACGCACGCACACACACACACACACACACACACAAATAATTAATGCTGTTTCTTCTGGGGTTACAAACATCAGTGCTCCCCCTGACATGAAATCACATTAAAAGAACTCTCGTGCACGTGCACACACACACACACACACACACACACACACACACACACACACACACACACAGCTTGCATAAATCATGGCAAATGCCAGCATTTAAATCACTTCAAAGGATGGCATGTCAATATTTAATCACTTTTAAATTAATACACACATTCATACACACTAATCCAGTCTAACACACATCTACACTTATAAAATGTGAGTAAAAAACAAAACAAAAACATACTGCTTTGAAAGAAATTGGAGGTATTTTTGTTTATTTTTCTAAACAGTACTGAACATTTTTATGCTTGAGTGTTCGATAATCGATTTGCAGGATTGATCTTTAATTACTGTTGTTTAAAAAAATAAATAATAACTAGATATATTCATATATGCACCAATCAGCCACAACATCAAAAAACCCATGCCTAATATTGTTGTCAGGGGCGGACTGGCTATAGGGAGAATGGGGTATTTTAGGGAGAACAGGGACTTATGCCGATCGGGCTGCGACTTGCTGGAGAGGGCTGCAAAACGGTCATCATGTGGCATGACCAACAATCATGCCGCGGTCCAAATCACTGAGATAAAATGTTTTCCCCATTCTAATGGTCAATGTGAGCATTAACTGAAGCTCCTGATCTACTGTATATCTGCATGATTTTTGCACTGCACTGCTGCCACACAATTGGCGGATTAAATAATCATATGGATGATTGTTGGTGCCAGATGTGCTGGTTTGAGTATTTCTGGGATTTTCACACACAACAGTTTCTAAAATTTACTCCGAATGGTGCCTAAAACAAAAAACATCCAGTGAGGGGCAGTTCTGCAGACAGAAACGCCTTGTTGATGAGAGAGGTCAACAGAGAATGGTGATTTTAATGTTGTGGCTGATCGGTATATAACATATCATTATGTGATTAGAAATGTAATATGCATTAATAAATGTGTTATAATAAAATTATGTATTAATATATTATATAATATAACTATATCTATTTGACACAAAAATACATAAATATATATGTATAAATATATATATATAAATCCATAAATATATGAAATATATTTTATTTAATTATATACATTTGCATATATATTTATAAATATATCTATATATAGGTCTCTCTAAAATTGTTCTGGGGTTGGATTTACTACCACTGGCTGACAGAGACATACGGGAATAGCATAACATTTAGTGCTCATGAATAATGTAGAGCTCTCCAGGAAAAAGGGAATAGACTCCAGACAGGAAGGAAGAGTTCATTTGCAAATTAACTTGCTGACACTAGACACGCAAGCATTACTATTACTGTGGTTCATACTTAGAGTTAAAGATTTGAAGAAAAAAAAAACACTTTAGGTACTTAACTTTTGACGCATAAGTCGCCCCACACATTTTGTGCTGCACACATGATATGACACCTTATATTGCGGCTCATTGATAAGAAGTGTGCTGTTACTTCTGAACAAGCTTCCACAGCAACACAGTATAAAAACCTAAAAAAAACATTAGCAACCACAGAGTAACACCCTGATAACCACCCACAAGCACCATTTCTTTCACACAAACACATACTTACGTTGTCAGGTCGTTGGTGAATTCCAGCTCTCCTTGTGTGTCCTCGTAATCAACACCTCCCCCCTTGGCTGTTCCGGGCTCCGTGTGGTACGGAATGATGACGGTTCCACGGGCGCCAGAGTTCCGGACCACCTTCACTTCCATGGTTCCCACACTTTCGCTCACTCGAGCCAGACGGTCCGTAAAAGTGAAGATCCCTGCATGGTCATCATCCAGGATGGTGACCATGGTCATCAGCGGTTCCACCAGCCGGGCCTTGGGTTCCTGCTCTGTGTTGTCACTCTCAAACATACCCTCCGCATCACCGACACGCAGATTCAGCAAACGCACAAAGAAATGTTCATCCTCCTCGAAGATGTCATCATCGATGATGCCCACCTAGAGAGACAGAAATACTTTTCAAATGGGGGGGAGATGGCGCCAGTATGCTTGTCAGCAGGCAGCCGTCCTGTGTTTACGTTTCATGTATTGTCTATAGTTGCTCTGTTACTTTATCTGTTTGCACAAGGAATTACCTCGCTCTTAGTTTACGATCGCGAGTCCCTTTTAAATATTCAACACTCTTCGGCAGATCTCTGCAGTTGGAATCCCCGAGGCCAAAATGCTCCCGATCCTCCGGTTTTGACATTGCTGCCGGCGGATATCTGCTGCATTCCAGTCTGCTCATTGCATAAAAAGAAATGCAATAGGAGACGAGGGAAGCGCGGTGGTGTCTTGGTTCATTTTAGGAGATCGCACCACACCTTTGCTGTGAGAAATGCTTGTCTTGTTCCAGTTTTTCCGGAGCATTCGGAACAGACACTAAAGTCCGAATCAGAGAGACTTTACAGTCGTAGTAGGAGACGAGTGAATTTCGCCAATCACCGTTCCCTGGGTTATGTCCCGCTGTTGTCACCTCAACCTCACGTTTCTCCTTCAAACTAATCTACCACTCTGAAGATGGCTTTATTTAATGTAAGATTTCTCCTTAACAAGTCTTTCTTAAATAAATGACTTTATTTCAGCCCATAAGCTTGGTCTGAATGAGTCGTTTATTTTACTCAGTCTGTTTTAAATTCCACTCATAGGCAAGATCACACATTGGATCTGATTTTGTCATTTGGCTTTCCAGTTTCAAATGTGGTTGTTGCAGACGTTTGTCTTTCAGACCACAAGCCTATCATGTTTGATATTACAGTTTCTGGTATTGTCTCTTATCTTAAACCATCAGGTTGCTGTGTTCGTTCTATCAAATCTACCACATCTAGCCATTTTTCAACTGCTTATCGCTCTTCTTCTTTCTTTTGCACCATTGAGTCTCCACGTCCAGACATGGGCATAGAAGAATTGGTCTCCTTGTTCAACTCTGTACGCACTGAGATTCTGGACGTTGTAGCTCCTTATAAATGTCACACTCCTAAACCCAGGGCACAGCCCTGGTTAAACGAACATACTCAGGTGCTCAGACAGAAATGGAGGAAAGCGGAAGTGGAAAATGAAATTTTGAGAGACTGTATGATCGAATATCAACGTTCTGTCAAGGTATCCAAGCATACATTTTTCTCTGATTTAATTTCAAGAAATTCACATAACCCTAAACTTTTATTTAGTACAATTAATGCAGTATTAAAACCTACAGCTACCACATTTCCTGAATCTACTTCGGGAGTTTGTGATCATTTTCTACAGTTTTTCATTTCAAAGACTGATGACATTACATCCAGCATCACTACTCCTGATTTAGTTCCTTTAATTTCTCTACCGTGTTTGTTCCAGCTTTCAATGATTGAATCTGTAACTCTTTCTTATTTAGTAGATGTGATTTGGCACATGAAGCCTGCTGGCTGTTCATTGGATGTTGTTCCCACTCGGTAGAGAGGTTCTAGACATTTTGGGACCTAGCCTCTTGTCAATAATAAATAGCAGTCTTATTAATGGCGTTGTGCCATCCTGTTTTAAACATGCTGTCCTGAAACCTTGAGTCTTGATTCTTCAGATTTAAAAAATGATCGTCCTATCTCCAAACTATCATTTTTGTCAAAAGTCCTGGAAAAGGTTGTTTTCAATCAACTTTCAGGATTCTTGCAGAGAAATGGTATTTTGTATAAATATCAGTCGGGTTTTAAAGTCAAACATAGCATAGAATCTGCTCTTTATCAAAGTGACTAATGATCTGCTGCTGGCGGTTGATTCGGGTAAAAGTGCCATTCTAATTCTCCTGGATCTCACCGCAGCCTTTGACACAATTGATCACGATATTCTTTTGGATCGGTTAAGAAATTGGGTGGGCCTTCAAGACACGGCCCTTGAGTGGTTCTCATCTTATCTTAAAGGGAGATCATTTTCAGGTTGAGATTGGGAATCATTCTTCTGCCTCTGCTTCTTTCCCCTGTGGAGTCACTCAAGGATCGATTTTGGGACAGCTAGTATTCTCATTATACATATTACCATTACAGTCTATCTTTTGGAACAACAAAATCAATTATCATTGTTATGCAGATGATATTCAGTGCTATCTTCCTTTGAAATCCACTGATAATTCTGCATTAGAATCTGTGATGGGTTGTCTCAAAGATATTAAAAGATGGACGGTGGCAGAAGTTTTATTCTTTGGCATAATCGATCCTTTTAATATTTGGACTAAATATCTAGGGCCTTTTGCCTCTAATCGTCATACAGAGGCACCTTGGTGTCATTTTTTACTCTCATTTAAAATTTGATAAACAAATAGAGGCTGTGGTCAGAGGTGTTTTTTTCCAACTCTGGCAAATATATATATAAAAAAATCTTTTTTGCCTTTAAAGGATCTGGAGATTGTTATCCATGCTTCTATCGCTTCTAGACTGGATTATTGTAATGCACTGTGTTTAGGTGTATTTCAAGCATCACTACCTCACCTTCAGACTTTGCAAAATGCAGCTGCAAGGCTCCTGACTGGAACTAGGAAATATGACAGTGTTTCTCCGGTCCTGGCTTCTCTGCACTAGTTACCTGTCTCATACATTATTCAGTTTAAGGTTTTAATGTTGGTGTATAAGGGCCTCAATGGGCTGGCACCAATTTATATTTCTGAACACACTCCAAGGTCTTTCAGATCGTCTCAGAGTCTACTGTTGTGTGTTCCAAGAACTCGTCTTAAAACTATGGGTGATCATGCTTTGCCACTATTGACTAAGTCTTGTCCAACCTTTTTAAGTCTAATCTAAAGACCCACCTATTCTCCCTTGCTAATGAGTCATTGTAACATATTGTGCACTATCATCTTATGGTGTTATTTTATTTATAATATTTATTACATGTTGGTCAGTTTTGTACAGCACTTTAGTCAACATTTGTTGTTTTTAAGTGTGCTATAGATATAAACTTTGATTGACTGATTGAAATCGCAAACTTAAGTTTAAAAACTTTTTTAATACACATTCCTGGTCTTATTTTGCGCAATTCATCAGTGCACATTATTCCAAAGAAAAGTAAACATGCCTCGTAAACTTTCGCAAAAAAGTAACACTTGCTCCGCCTCTGAAACGACTTTCCTTTTTTGCTTTCAGCACCAAGTCAACTTAAATTTCAATGAATGGGTGCCAGCAATGTTTCAGGAAGGAATGGTTGTCCACAAATAACTGCAAACATTGGTATGGCATGCCCTCTTTTTATGATCATAACTGATCAAATAAAAAGCCCCGCCCCACATTTTTTTTTCTTCATTAAATATCTCGTTTGACTCGAAAATACCTCACGTGATAAATATGGGTTGCGAATGTTGTTTCATGTTGACTTTAAGGTGAAGTGTGTAATTTCTGCACCATTACTCGTACCAAATGGAATTGCAAAAAATAATGTTTCAAGACAAATTTCCAAAACCCTCCAACAGTCCACAGGGTTGGCCAAAAAAAGGTGCCACTATGTCTGCTAATATCTTAAAAATGCATAAATGTATCTAAAAAATATCGAAATATTTTGGAATAAACTTAAAATATATTGTTTCATACTTATAATCAACAACTTTAAATAAATAGTTTAAAGTAAAATTTTCCATAATTTTTAATTAGATTATGTCATTCACATTGCTTCTTGGGATTGTTGTAAATTCCATCAATAAAGACATTAAATACACTTGAGTCTTTGACATTTTGTCCAATTTTCAAATACTTCTTAATGTTGTGATTCACCTTGGATATGGTTGGCTGGGTTCATGTTATGGAATCCCTAAAGATAAAATACTTCCTGAACCAAGAGGACTAAAAAGCGGGCACGCACTGTAGCACTCCATCCCCGGCCCAAACTCACTCAAATGGTTGAGCGAGAAGTTGACATGTTGGTTCATTCAAACTAGCAGATTCAAGTTCTGAAAGCTCCACAAAGCCACAGTGTTTACACACTTCAGGGGAATCAACGAATGGCGTACTAATAATTACTTATATTGTCTTTGCGCAATAAGCTAGGATACGAGAAAAAATTTTAACATTGAAAAAAATGACACTTCACCTTGAAACTAACAAAGACTTAAAGTTTAGCTTCAGGATACAGTTGCTCAGAATCTATCCCTTCAACAAAAAGTGCTTGGTAATCAGACAAGAACATCAGTTAGAGTTCAGAAATGTTCAGATCAGTGCGTCTGTCAGTTTGAATCCTCCCTCTATCTGTTTCCATGGCAAAGAGACTGTCAATCATTGCCACTCAACCAAAGTCAGACAGTACGTCCACTGCTGCTATGGATACATGGTCCTGTTTGTCTAGAAAGTAGTTTTATTACATTAAGGATAATTTCCCTGAGGCATATTGGTTCAGAAATGATCTATGCTAATAAACATTAAACAATAAGAATAAACAGAATAAACCATTTAGTCCAAGATTAGACTTTCAATTGCTGAATTCAAGACAAAGCAGTCAATGTCAATATAAAATAGCATTCACAACCCATTTGACTTCTATAATGTGACGTATTTCCCAGTGAAAGAATATTCAATAAGAAAAAAACTGTAGGATGAGATTTGATTTAAAATGTAAGATTTAATTGGGAATTGATTGGATTGTGAAACTGTACATCAGTACCCTAAAACAATGCTTAAATAGCTATTTGATTGATGAGTAACATGATTTAACACAAGTTAATGTAATGAGAGCCGGCTGGTATGTGATGCGGTATGTGTAACCTCGCTCCCTGGCCTCAAGAGGCGCACTAGTGACTGACACTAGAGGCTGTAGCATTTAGCCTCCTCATTAGCATGTCCGCCTCCCATGCTGGTGACACTGGTTCGAATCCCGCTCAGAGCATGTCGAGCAGGACTGGTTACAGTGGTTCCGTGACCTGGATGGGAGTGAGGTTTGGGGGTGTGTAACGAGAACCTGCTGGTTAGTGCTATGCAGTGTGTAAACCTCAATCCCCTGATCTCAAGAGAGGCACTAGCAACTGACACTAGAGGCTGTAGCCTTAAGCCTACATGTTAGTGCATCCACCTCCCATGTTCATGACGGCGGTTCGAATTCCGGTGAGAGCAGGTTGAACAGAACCGGTTACAGTGGTGCCATGACCCGGATGGGAGTGAGGTTTAGTGGGGTTAGTTTAACAGGAGCCATCTGGTACTTGATAGCTGTGCGGTATGTGTAGTCCTTACTCCCGTGGCTCAAGAGGCGCACTAGCAACTGATACTAGCAGCTGAACCCTTTAGCCTGCCTCCCTTGCCAGCGACGTTGGTTCGAATCCCGCTGAGCTCGAGCAAGACCGGCAACATTAACATAATTTGACATTTATTGTATTTTTATGATTTAATGATTGCTGTCCAAATACCTAAGTATTCATTTCAGATCTCATAAATGACCAGCTAAGACAAGGTACTTTAGAAACCATGTAAAACCAGCTACAACCTTAAAGGCTCAGTATGAATTTCAGTAAACTTGCGTGTTCGCAAGTTTACCAAACAAAATTCGCATAGGGTCCATCAGGCATAATTACTGATTGTGCGGATTCTCATTTTGCTAAACAAAGGTAAATGTGAGAGAGCCTTAAGCTGGTTTTTACTGGGTTTTCTCCTCACCTTTATCTCTTTTTTGGTTTCTCCTGGTTTAAACACCAGCGTTCCTTCGCAGTACTTGTAATCTGAGCCTGCATTTGCCGTGCCGTCTTCTGTACAGTAGTCGACGTAGAACGTGCTCTCTCCCAGACCGCCTCGACACACCACGGGTATTGCGATTGTGCCACAGTTCTCCATACACTGTCTGTGTGCGCTTTCTAAGGAAATGTGGCTGCAGACGGTCAGGTCTTCCTCTTCCAAAGGCTCCTTGCCGCTCGTCACGGCAGCACGTCGAGCATGATCGGCCGCATGTTTCTTCAGCACGTTACCAGCCCCGATCATCATGCGTGTAGCCTGAACGCGGTAAAAGGCGCGACTTTTCTGTTGATGGAGAAGGGCGTAGTAGTTGGCCAGCTCCACCAGTTGATCCAAATCCTTATCTGGATATTTCTGCTTTAGATCCTTTAGGATACGGATTCCCTGGAATCGAAACATTCAAAAGTCAAGACATGAAGAAAATGCAGGCTGATTTTTACTATGCTTGTTGCTAGTGCAATTAAAATTAAATTACCCAGCCTATTGGCATTTCAAGCCCACATGATTTCCTGTCTTCCAAATTTTGTGGTAGGTTTGACATCAATGAAGATGCATGTAATTTGTGTCTCATGACCCGCAACATTCCATGTTTGAATGTGCACAAGTGCGAATGAGATTTGAGAGTTTAGGGTTAGGACTAGTGTTAGGGTTTTAAAAAGATTTAGGACGAAAAATTACTCAATTTCAATCTGTTCCTTACGCAAAACTATTGTATGATTTCAGAAGACTTGGATTAAAGCTATACAAATTGTCTGGATTACATTTATGCTACTAATTTGTCTGTTTAGAGCTCGACAGCCGCTGTCTACTTTCACTGTTTGGAAAGCAGTAGATTGTGCCTCATATCTCCTTTTGTGTTCCACGGATGAAAGAAAGTCATGCGGCCTTGGTATGGAACAGAGTATAAATATTTGTATTTAAAAGAAAGTGTGTGTCTCTTTCCTCACTTCTTTACGACTCTCGTCCAGGTCTTTGGCACCGTCCATGTAAACGATGCTGTTGGAGTTGGGTAGAGTTGTCATGGCACCTGTTGTGTTGCCGGTACCATCCTGGCAATTTTCCTGCATACTGAATTCTACAGCTTCACCCCTCAGTGGAAACTTCCCATCCATCAACATCTCCATACTTTTAGGAGTCATCTCCCCCTCTGTCTCCACAACAACCCCCGTTCTTTTGTCGGCACGGTAGCGCTTGGACATGTACTTGTAGAAGAGGAGACGGCGGTCGGCGATCCAAGCCAGAATCACACAGATAGGGAAATAACAGAGAGTAACCAGTGCTTCCCATACCTACAACACACACACATTGATGTAGCCATTGCACTAATAAATCTACAGAGTGAAGAGCCACTTATAGCTACATAAAACTATAACAGACAGAGACGAATAATGTACAGTAACAACTCACTTTACAACAAATGACTAAATATGGTTTTGTGGTCAGAAGTACCAGAGCATAAACAATATTTATCATTTCATGTGACTTAGTAAAGCAAACAGTGCTTTAAAAATACACACACACACACACACACACATACATTGACACAATGGTGAATCTCATTCACAGTAATGTCCAGGTCAAATTTCACTAAAATCAATAGAAAAAAAAGATAATTCGCATTGAAGTATGACCTGGACGTATCAAGTATTATGAGATTCACCCATAAACACAAAAACCAAAGCATACACACCTCCACGATTCCCGGCGAGATGACGGAGAGGATCAGGTAGAGCCAGATGTAAGCGAAGATACTCCAGAAGGAAGTGATGAAGAAGACTCTGAGATGTTTGATCTTCCTCACCTCACCATCAGGAATCACCCACACACAGATCCCGATGATCATGAACATATTAAAGGCAGCGCTGCCCACAATGGTGCCCGGACCAAGCTCACCAGACACAAATCCATGACCACATACCTGAGACACACACACACACACAAGCAGCGTTAAAGGGATTATCAAAGGGGATATGCTTCACACATCCAGGAATAACATAAAACAGAACACATCCAAAATGTATCTGCTTTGATCACAATTGCCCAATTGAATTTTCTTCAGATATAGTGCCACCTTGCATCAGAATTGGATGAAATAAACAGGTGCCCTTAAATTGTTCTGTTGTCCCTGTGTACTAAGTTTTATGTTTAGATATTGTGCTCACAAGATACAGACTAATTAGTCAATATGGGACACATCCATAAAAAAACATTTTTTTATAACTTTTTGAATCTCTAGATGATACATACCAAATTTCATGCAAATCAGACAAATAGCCTAGGACGAATGGAAGAAAAATGTTCTGGTTGAAATAGAAATCCACATGACCAACTGATTTGGGGCCCTAAAAGATTCAGAGGAAATATACATTTTTATTTTAGCCCTTAGGCCTTCTTTTCAAGAGACAAATAACTTAAGTGTCAGCTTTTGGCCGATTCTCTCAAAATGTGTTACACATTCTCATCTAGACACCCTGAACATTGCCCAGTTTCATAAAGATCAGCCATTCATAATTAAAGATATTAGCTGCTGAAATTGGATTGGCTTCTGGCAGCCATTCTTGTTGATTTGCCCAAACAACATTAGGAAATGCCAGCACTTGCATAAAAAAAAGATACATGCCAAGTTCCAACTTTCTTGATGAAATGGTGCCGAGTTGAGACTATTCTGTAGTTCTAACTCAACATATGCGCAGCACTGGCAGAAATTTGGTGTGCACAAATTTCATTAAGTTTGGACTTTGTGTTTAGAAGATATACAGTTGTAGGTTGATAAGTGAATATGGGCCACGTCCAACCATTTTATTGGCTTTTAATTCTGAAATGCTTTGACGAATTAATTATTTTGATAAATTTTTGTCAGGTGAATAGATGATGTATATGAAATTTCCTGTGAATCGGACAAATGGCCTAGGAGGAGTTCAAAAAGTAGGCTTTTCTGAAAATTCGGAAATTATAGATAGACATTAAAAATGATTTTTATTCTAGCCCATACGTTTCCGAAGTTATTGGCAAAAATAAGTCACTGATCTTATTATATCTCCACCTAGTGTTTGTATGGGTGTGTGTGGCCGCCAGAGTAGCAGCGGAGATTTGGGACCTCTACAACTAATGGTGTCTGAAGCTCAGACACTTTAGGGTGGCAGCAGAAGAAGATGATGATGATTAGGATCAGTACAAGTATAATAGAGTTCCAGCACCATCAGTGATTGGATCCTTAATAAGATGACAGGTGATCAGATGATACATGCTATTCCCATTCAATATCATTCAATGCATGGACAAGATGTTGCATTCAATGCACTTTCTATAAATATAAATGAATGTCCTTGGGTAAGATCAAGCTACAGAAGGAAATAGAAAGCACACAGGTGTCCATTATCAACACCTGTGGCTATATGGCTGCCATATCTCTATATCTACACCAGCAGGTATAGAGCAGCTGGGCTATGGGGTCTGTCTGTTACTAACAGATAATTCACTTCGCACCTCCTCTCAAACTGAGTTTGCAATGATATTTGCAAACTGAGACCAAAATCTGCCAAATATTTTGCCTGACTGAATCTCCAACCTGCTTCCTCCTCTTAAAGATGCAATTTTCCCAAAATAAATGGTGTTTTGTGATGTTGTAAGGATAGAAACCACATAACAATTATCCTGCATTGCACGTTAAACCCTTGAGTGGAACACCGTGGCCTGACGGATGTCTAAATATATCAGATTGTAAAGTAGAGTGACAAACAATGTAGACTGACAAATATTAGCCAATAAATCTCAGCTAGCGCTCCAGTGCCACGCTAAATGTTTGCTAAGACAGCGATGATCGCCTCCCGCAGGGAAATTCACACAGATCTGAGATAGCAGACATGTTGTTTTCATGCAGTGGATAGCAAAAGAGGACTTTTCTGTCTCTCACCCTTATTAATAAACATTATCTGGACCCTTATGAGCTAAAGCAGCGGTCTACAGGCCAAATGATTCACAGCATGCATCTCAACATCTCTGAACAATTTATACACACAACATGAGGGGTCAGTAATCGGTTGAAAGACCTCACACTTGTCTTTAGTTACTGTATAGTGTTCCACAAAATGGGTATTCAATAAAAGATTCCTCTCTTATTTAAACCGTTTTTTAAAAAGTAACTTTTTAGTGTAAATGTGAAAAGAGTGGGCATGTGTACCATTCAAGTCCATATGGGTAACAAATAAGCCAACTATGCTTTTCAAATAAAACTGTTACTTATTTTATTAAATAAACACAACAATTTTGACCATTGATTTGACATTTCTTGCTAATTATTTATAAATAAATGGCTTTGGACTAAAAGTCACAAAACTCTTCTTTTTTATTTTATTTCATTGAGTCTTTAAATGATCAATAGACCATATTTTGATATGCCCAACACACTGCTTAAATTAAAGTACAAGTGGTAACCTTGGTAATGAATTAGTAATAACCTCAGACCACACTAATGAGGGTTAAGCCATCTGGTGAGAGTGTAATTAGTGGTTATGCAGTTAATGGTTACAAAAGGGTGTTAATGTTGTACATTTGTCATTTTAAAGGCTCACCCACCTCGATGACTGACAGAAGAATTTCAGGGGCGGATGAGCCAAGTGCCATGAGGGTCAAGTTGGATACGGTTTCATTCCAGATTCTAACAGTGGCCACTGACGTTTCTCCGTTGGGCATGGTGATGGTCACCTCTTTTTCCTGTGTGAACAGAGGGTAAATTACTGTATATAAGGACTGATGTTCATAATATATATATATACAGTCAGCTGGTTATTATAGCCAAAAAGAAAAAGAAGAAGCTCTGCTAGGTTCTTTAGTCTGAACCTTATTTTATGTCTGGCTCACTGTGCATTATCCCACTTATTAAATGGCTACCTACCAAATTAATACTCAAATAAATGGACATGAAATATTGATTTAAGTTATTTTATTATCTGAGAGGAAAGAGACCAAGGAGTGATTGAAAACATGATACTACTACAGCTACATACAACAACCACTGAAGTTTTGATCTCAGAAGAGCTGTAAAACCAATCCCCCAAAACAACAGGCTAATCCTATGTTTAAGCTAAGCCACCCTTTTAGAGGCCATTCTTCACTGGAAATCCATTTCAGCCCAGTTCTAAGCTAAATTGCTCCACAAAAACAAACTCTTAACCATTAACCACTAGAGCTGGTTAAAAAAACGACATTTATTTTCAAATTAATCACAGCGTTTCTATTTATATTCTCAAAATCCCAAGATTAGCATAGTCCAAACAAATGACTCCAACGAACCGATTCTTTGAAAGAATCACTCCAAACGATTCATCAACTCGCAAATTATCCATTTGAAGAATTCTTCACTGAATGAACTCACTGAATCACTGAATTTGGTGTCATGGAGTGGTGGTGTAGTGGTCTAAGCACGTAACTGGTAATCTGGTAATCAGGTTCAAACCCCACAGCCACCACCATTGTGTTCTTGAGCAAGGCACTTAACTCCAGGTTGCTCCGGGGATTGTCCCTGTAATAAGTGCACTGAAAGTCGCTTTGGATAAAAGCATCTGCCAAATACGTAAATAAATGTACAAAAAATAAAAATAAATTAATTAATCAGTCAGGTTACTGAATCTGACTCACTAACTGAACACTTTCAAAAGGTACTTGTTGTTCATATGACAACTGTAGATATATACACATTCGCATCAACATTAAAAACATATTCACCCCAGATTACAGCTGAATCCCCTCACCCGGGTACATCCTGGCCTCATGACTGCAAACGGACCACTCTCTTGAACACCTTCAAGATGTCATCCTTGGTAACTGCCTAGCAACCAAAAGGGGTTGCCAATTTGCCGGTTATGACTTGTATTTGACAACAACAACAAAAAACCGGGCCGTGAAACTCGAGATAAGAACAATACAAATTATCGAAAAATAAACGAGTTACGTGTTATTCCCCCCCGCAGTCAAGAACCAATCACAGGCCTTCTAAAAAGACATGAGAACCTGAATTTAACATTAACAGAATAACATTAACAGCTCTACTTTTGTACATTACAATAATTTCATTAAAAAAGTTCATTAAAAACAGTTCCAAAAATAATGTTGTGCATGTGAAACTGGAATCATATCAAATCAAATCAAGAGCCCTAAAAACAACTGACAGCAATGGAGAAGTGAAGTTGCCCCTGTTTTCTCTCTGTTCCAGACAAGAAATTCTTGGATCTAGTCTCGTTGCATCACAGTGGGATGCTGAACTGTGTAGAAACAAAAGGCCTGGAGCACAGACAACGATCACACTCACTACCAAATAAATAACAATCCTGAAACATAGATATCCTGTCAGAGACTGTAACTCTGGTATTGTATTTTTATTGTTAGAGCTGTTTGTTTTTCATTGCACCTGGAGTCACTCACACTTCAAACTGTCAAAGTTCAGTAGTTTCCTCAGCGATAAAGAGACTTCACCTCTAATTGTTCTGCTTGGTTTGGCCAGATTCTCTAAAGTGTGTCGTGCTGAACTATGATCTTCTGCAGCCTCTGATCCAGCACAACCACAGCACTGGAAACATGCTCCTTTAATAATTCGCAAGACTGACTACAGTTTCTGATGCATCTAAGGCAGTCTCTGCATGTATGGATGAGATGGCCCAAGGAAGAGAGGACACATACTATCAAAGCTGTTGTTTCTACAACCTTCCAAATGTTTTATTTTCTCTTTTATGACTTTACAGGAACACTTGGACCAATTCCACAACCATAACTACTGTCCAACCTGCTCCGATTTTCTTTCTGCTGTAAATTGGATCTGGTTTCATGCATGTAAACAGCAAAAAAACACTTGTGAGATCAGATTGTTTTGGCATCGGATTTAGCCAACTTAAATGCATTAAGGATTTATATGCATTAATGCATAATGGAGTGGTGGTGGCATAGTGGCTAAAGCACAGGGCTGTTAATCAGAAGGTTGCTGGTTCGATCCCCACAGCCACCACCATTGTGTCCTTGAGCAAGGCACTTAACTCCAGATTGCTCCGGGGGGATTGTCCATGTAATAAGTGCACTGTAAGTCACTTTGGATAAAAGCGTCTGCCAAATACATAAATGTAAATGTAAATTTCAATGCATTTGGTGTAAAAGCAGGCAGAGTCAGGTCACACATAACAGCGTCCATAACGCTTCAATGTGTCCATCCTCCACTAACATCTCAAGACTACTTTGGTCTGTCCCTGATGCTATTATTACACCGGCCATGTTTTCATGACCATCCGGAGGTGTCCTCATATTTTGACAAGCGTGGATGAGGATACTTTCTAAGGGGCGCTCTGATTAATGAGGTACACACAAAGTGCTTGGCTTTGATCTTGCCAAGGACGAAAGGGTGATTTACTCAAATGTGAGAGAAAGAGACACTAGCTCTAACTAGTAAAGAAGCGTGCTGCCCTATTAAGAACATTACAACACTTTTGTGTGAGTGCATGTGTGTGTAACTGGATCTTTTTATTAATGTGGGAAATTGTTGTGCATTAGCAGCTATATACAATCATTACTGTACAGTACCATGTACATTAAACAACAACTTCAAAAAAGAACACAGTAATATGCTCTATTTAGGTCTATACCAAACACAATAATCAGTATATACACTGTACATTACACACAAATGTATACATATGTATTGTTTTCTTGTCTGTATTTTATCTGCATTGTCAGGGATTTGGTTGCCCTATTTAATATGGTTTTCTTTATTTGAACTTTTTGAACACATTTCACAAAATGCAGTGCTATTGCATAATAAATGAAGGTTTTTTAGGCCTCTACTAGGGGTTACGAATATTTCCCCTGGCTTTTAGCCCAGATCAAGCAATTATCTCATTATCATACATGTGAACATGACAATATATCTTACTCCAATAGCTCCTAAAATGCAATATTGTTTTAGCACAGGCTATTGTGTGAAATGAGTAAACGAGTAGCCTGGGTACTGAGCATTGGCCATGACAAAGCAAAAATCCATTCTGACTAAAAACAATTGACTCTGGCTGCCATCTTAAATTAGTGTCTTTTCCACTTCATCTGGCCTTCCACATCTCTTTCTGTCCTTGTTAGAGACAGTTGTTCTTAGTCTTTGAAGACTGTTGATGACACCTTTGTATGAAAACTTCAGTTTTTTGGCAATTTCAAGCATTGTATAGTCTTCATTCCTCATAACAATGATTGACTGATGAGTTTCTAGAGAAAGACTTTTCTTTTTTTTGCCATTTTTGACCTAATATTGACCTTAAGACATGCCAGTTTATTGCATACTGTGGCAACTCAAAAAACACAATGTTAAGCTTCATTTAACAAACCAAATAGCTTCCAGCTGTGTTTGATATAATAGCAAGTGATTTTCTAGTACCAAATGATCAATTTAGCATGATTACTCGAGGACAAGGTGTTGGAGTGATGGCTGCTGGCTGCTCTCTCTCTCTCTCTCTCTCTCTCTCTCTCTCTCTCTCACTCTCTCTCTCTGGCTTTAGAAGGCAATATGTCTATATTGATTATATCTATCATTAAACATAATCCTATCATTGGCCAACATTCTGCAGCAATACATTTTGCAATTGAATTAGTTTTATGTTATGAGGGCTTTTCTGAGGATGCGTTTGTGTACACTTTGGTTGCATTGTATCATAAACACAAAGTTTGTAGGGCATTGTGTCAAGATAAATGTAGTCTGAAATTTCAAAAAACACATCTGGAGAACACTGTAATCATTACGCGCCTTCCAGCTGTGTTTGTTGCTGTTAAGTGGAGCTTGTTGCCTGTACAGCTGCAGTTGTGCTTACTGCCCCATGCTGACTGAGAACCCTTATGTGTGGTGGTGGCGTAGTGGGCTAAAGCACATAACTGGTAATCATAAGGTTGCTGGTTCGATCCCCACAGCCACCACCATTGTGTCCTTGAGCAAGGCACTTAACTCCAGGTTGCTCTGGGGGGATTGTCCCTGTAATAAGTGCACTGTAAGTCGCTTTGGATAAAAGCGTCTGCCAAATGCATAAATTTAAATGTAAATGTACTTCAAGCCTGAATTCCTCAGAAGCTAGGAAAATCCCTTATTACGTTACAGAGGCATGATTAATTGTGTGACATTTTGAACGTGTTATTGTTCATAAGATAATAACATTGAAATGAACCCATTTAATTGACAGCCCTATGATAAATAAATGATAACATTTATTTTAAGACAAAATACTTCATTATCAAATTTTGTTTAAGGTGATTAAAACAAGGATAGTATTTGGAGTATAATTATTCAAAGTGGGCTCACATTGACTGATCCAATTAAAATGGCAATTAATTCATTTTTAAAATACTTGAAATGTTATGAAATGCCAAATGTGATTAAAATGAACAGGAAATGGTAAACCCTGTACTGAAGTGGCCATGTTGAATAAGCATTATCTTCATTTGTTAAGATGATTTATTTAAGATAAATTATTTGCCCAAGTTGAAAAAGTTAGCCCTATAATTATTGCCCCTATCTACATGATATCACTATAACCTCCCTTTGGGGCCTTCACCCACAGATTTGGGAGCCTTTTACCCAAAGTGTCCTTTTACTACCTCAACACCTTTTTTTATGAATTTTAATCAAAACAACCTTCAGTTATTATATCTGTTCACACAAATGATGATGCTCCATCAATATTCAGTAAAAAGAAATGCATTTTTTTCAATCTTGATATACTTTCTTTAAGCCATGTTATACCCTATATTATTAAATATAAATACTTGTATTTGTGTTTTACACTTTTCATTTAAGTGCATGCCATATTTGTTTATAGTAGTATTTTGAAGTTAGCATAGGCTACTAACTAAAAGCTATGTCTCCCTAATTCAAATTCAACTCATAAAACGGAGCCTTTAGAGTTGTTATTTCTAGCAGTGTAACTTAGCCATTTGTGGCAAAATAAAGTGAATAAACTAAAGTTGAGAATTGACTGAAGAGCACAGGAAAACTAGCCTCCTTTATTAAAGCGATTTGGCTAATTTTACACTTTCGACAGGTTTATGGCGAGTGAGTCAGCGCTCAGCAGAGGTGATGATGAGTAGGCGATCTCTTCTCGACAAGCGTTGACGAGTCAGTCGTTTTAATAGAGAACGAAAGAAAAAAGCATCTAGCACACTGCAAGAATTTGCATCCCATTAAACGTTCAGAGACTCAAGAAACGGTCACGACAGTTGTTTTGTTTTAATAGCTGCAATTACTAGTTCAGGTGAAGGATGTGGTTTTAAAGAAAGAAATAATTTAAAGATAATTCCATCCTAATCTTTAATCCATACGATCATACAAGTTTCATACAAATTCATAATGACCAAAAACATTGGCACATTCATGGCAACATCATGTACTTATAACCGAATACAATATATATAGTACAACAGTTTTTGGTGTTTTTTGGTTTTGTTTGTAAGGATTCTTAAAAAAATTGTAATGAAAGCAAGCAAGTGAGTTTGGAATGATATGAGAGTCAATAATAAAAGAACATTGATTTATGCACGAACTGTTCTTCATAGAAACCCCAACAACATCCTTCGGTTTTAAGAATATGTTAAATTATTTAGAACAATTACCAGAAGCACTAAATGCGGCTTTAACTCGGATGATCAGATAAGAAATTTCCAAACCGGATAAGGAATTTTGACATGCTGGATGTGGCAATGATGTGTTCATAGCTTTAACTCACCTGTGATGTGATGACCTCAATGGATGCCATGAACCTGTCAGCGATGATGGACACTCCCAGAAACAGGTACATGAGAGACAGGAAGTACACAAAGGCTCGGGCGATCTGTTCTCCGAGACTGGGATTAATGGGCTTCCATACGGGCAGGATAATTCCAGGTTTGCACTCGACCAGATCGGTGCACTTCTTGTTGATAACAGCACCATCGCCATTATCCGTCAGATTACTGTAGGGCTCTGGAGAAACATCTGGAAAGATGGAGGGCTGGTGAGACGGTTCTTCACGCTGGGACTCCGGGAAACAGGATGGAGGCAGACAGAGAACGAGGAAGAGAGACAGAAGGAGGACAGGGGAGCGTAGAGAGGAAAATAGAGCCATGGTCTCACTCCTCAAAGGGTTCTAGAGTACAGAGGAGGAGGAGAAATGGACGAGGAGATGCAAAAAGGAGAGAAACCAGCCCACCGGTGGACCTGAGGAGAAAAGAGAAGAAATATAAAAATAAAGCACAAGAAGTTTAACTGAAAGGAAACCATCAAACACCTGAAAAAGAGTCTATCTGTACATGTCATTATCTGACAAACACAACAAATCTTTGAAAGCTTGTAGGAGCCATGTTAAGGCTAATTGTTTCGTGTCGCTTCAAATGTCAGGTGTCCTGTGACTAGAATTGGCAATGTGTGTCAATCACAACTTTGGGGTTAAAACACCTGCTGGTATGTGCTCACGTGGAGGTAGGGGGTGAGTTTGAAGCATATATTTATTGTTGGCTGTCTTTCATTTGATAATGTTTACATCATACAAACTCATAATCATACATATGTCTTGGAATTCATCAGTGTTTGCTCTCTGGATTTGGAAATCGTCAATGAAACTCAAGACGCAAGTATTTTGAACTGTTTTAATAGACGAGTCATCAAACTCTATCTCCTCGCTTAGCCCCTCGGTGGTTTATGGTTTGCTTCTATGAAGCCGATATACAGCTCCTAGATCAGAGATTCTCAACTGCTTGGTTGCAACCCAAAAACGGGACACAGGTCTGTTCTAATTGGTGGAAAGCAAGAAAAAAACAATACTTTATGTAAATAACTATGTATAGTTCCAAGTAGCAATATTAATCAAATAACCAACTTAAGTGAGGGGAAAATTATTCCCATATATTTTGGTTATTGTCATAAAAGTCATTCATTTGTCACTTGGTAGAAGCTAGCCAAATTAGGCTAGCCAAGATGGTTCCTGGATGCCAAATGTTCCCACCTGTGTGCCCGTGTTTCAGAGTCCAGAATCCGTGACCTGTTCAGCACCCGTGGTTGAAAATGGAGTGATAAAAGGTGTAGCCAAGCCATCGTACAAACCCAACGATACAGTTATCATCATCTGCAAGGCTGACTGTCATATGATTGGTGCATCAGTGGCCAAATGTGGACCAGGTGGCCAATGGCAGGGCTTGCCCCGTTGCCAGTTTGCACCAAAATTTCCTTGATGTCTATGACTTGCCCAATCCTTGTTTTTATTTGGCAAATGGTCTGCACTTATATAGCACCTTTTTAAACTTAACGGTATTCAAAGCACTTTACACTGTGACTCATTCACCCATTCACACACCAATGGAGGCAGAGCTGCCATGTAAGGTGCTAGCCTGCCATTGGGAGCAACTTGAGGTTCAGTGTCTTGCCCAAGGACACTTCGGCATGTGGAGTCATGTGGGCCGGGATTCAAACCACCAACCCTGCGATTAGTGGCCGACCCGCTCTACCAACTGAGCCACAGCCGCCCCGGTAAAACTAAATTAAATTGAATTGAAGTATTGGCTGCTGAGAGCATGAAACCATCAAAATTACTTTTCCAGGCTGGAAATCCCAATTTTCAAATTCCCTTTTCCATCACAGTGGGAAACCCTGGTCCAATGTAAAATCTGGGTTCTAAATGGAATATTCTGTGTTCAATACAAGTTAAGCTCCGATGACAGCATTTTTGGCATAATGTTAATTACCAGAAAAAATACATTTTGGCTTGTACCTCCTTTTCTTAATTTTTTTTATAAATAAATCTGGGTTACAGTGTGGCACTAACAATGGAAGTGAATGGGGGCCAATCCTTAAACGTTAAAGCGCTCCCTTTTTCAAAAGTATAGCTACAAGACATAAACAATGTGCATGTTAACATGATTTTAGTATGATAAAATTGCATATTAGCTTTATTTACGGTGGCCGAGAGAGCTCAACATGCTGCAACCTAAAGAAGACGCATGCAAATAGAAAAAAACGCATGCAAATAAAAAACACCCGCAAATTAAGAAAACATCTTCATCAGTTTCACAGCACACGTGTACTCCAAATACTCACAACACAACCAAATACAGAAACGCGCTGCAAGTAACACAGACCACAATGGAAATGTTTCCGGGGGAACCAAATAAGTGACGAACCCGGCTGGGACGTGCTTACAGCAAAGAACTGATATTGACAAGAAGTGAAAGCCTATATATTTTTTTTTTAATAAATAAACTATAATATTAAAATAATATTGTAATATATTGTATATAGAAATAATATTATAATATTATATTGTAATATTATACTTTTTTATAGTTCTTCTACTCTTTGCTTACAGCTCAAAATTCTACTTTATTTTATTTTATTTATTTTAACTTTTTTTCCATAAAACATACAGAGATTAATTTTTTATGACATACAACTTGTATACAATATACAAAATGTATTAACAATATGTTCAATGTCATCAGAAATGAGAAAAGAACAATGAGCTGAAAACTAAAATAAATAAAAAAGATAGAGAAGAACATGAAGGAAAGATATTAATCTTTACATTCTCTCCATGGCTCTGAGTTACACTATACAAATTTTTTCATTTTATGTTTAAATTTTCATAAATAAAAGTTTCATAAGAAGGTGTAGGTAATGTAGGGTCCAATGTTTTAAAGTTGAGACACTGACACACAGATATATAACGGATATATAATACGCATATTTTAACAGTTTTTTTGTAAAGTAAAAATACATTTATTTGCAACCGTTATGTTAACAGCATTATATTTCTGTCCTCAGAACAGCTATTCAGCTGATGGACAACGTGCTGCGTTGTCATGGGAACATCCCAGGTGAAAATAATTACGTTGGAAGTTGTCTTTCATTGCTCCCTTCATCAAGTGCGTTCCAAACGGCTACATAAATGGCACACTAGTGCCATGCTCACTCAAAAGTCCCACTTGAAGAGCTCTGCTGTCTGCCCTTCGAAGGGAGTAGGGCATAGGGATGCTCACGTGCAATAAGCACGTCCCAGCCGGGTTCGTCACTTATTTGGTTCCCTCGGAAACATTTCCGTTGTGGTCTGTATTACTTGCAGCGCGTTTCTGTATTTGGTTGTGTTGTGAGTATTTGGAGCACACGTGTGTTGCGAAACTGATGAAGATGTTTTCTTAATTTGCGGGTGTTTTTTATTTGCATGCGTTTTTTTCTATTTGCATGCGTCTTCTTTAGGTTGCAGCACGTTGAGCTCTCTCGGGCACCGTACTTATCGCTGTAAAGTTATAACCAATTTTACAATTGCGCTGCAATGACGAGTTAACGCCGTAAACCCTGTAATTCCAGTAAACAGCGATTTAAACAGCTTTACAGCTCAAATAATACACATGTTTTAACAGAAGAATTGATGTAAGGGCTTTTATAAAAATTATAAGCATCACATTTCTGCCTTTAACCTCGTTCAACCCCGTATCCACATGTGTGGACATTGTATTTTGGCTTTGCTATACGAAACTCATAATTTAAATTCATTTAAACTGACTGAATACTGTTCACAAGACTCTTGACTGTCATTTAAGGGTTTCACTTATGGTGCACCAAGTCCAGTGAGCAGCACGACGTTGATTTCCGTTAAGCGCTATTAAGGGTGCAAAGACATAAAAAGTGCCTCTGGTAAGCAACCCTCTTTAAGTTTTTTGATTGAAACCTGTTTGGATGTAAAGAGTAGTTTTGTTTGATATGGTGCTTGTGTCAGCGTACTGACAAACATGATGTCCACATATGTGGATTTTGGGGCATTATTCCCTGGGTATCTCAGTGAGTATTGACACTGATTACCACCTGGAGTCACGAGTTCGAATCTAGGGCGTGCTAAGTGACTCCAACCAGGTCTCCTAAGCAACCAAATTGGCCCGTTTGCTATGGAAGGTAGAGTCATGGGGTATCCTCCTTGTGGTCACGATTAGTGGTTCACGCTCTCAATGAGGCACGTGGTAAGATGCGCGGATTGACGGCAACTGAGACTTGGATTGAGGTGGGTAACCGCGCCACCATGAGGACTTACTAAATAGTGGGAATTAGGCATTCCAAATTGGGGAGAAAAGGGGATAAAAATAAATAAAACCAATCTTAAAAGTTTGTATTTCCCCATCATGAACTCCTTCAGGCATGATGATAAGTTAGGAAGCAATCTTCCTGTTCTTAAAAGGTCAAGTTAGGTAACGAATCCAGATTTGCCGGCTCCCAGGGCCAACTGAAAATGTCATGCTGTTTTTAAAGCACACTGTAAATGTGTACAGACATGCACAATGATGCACGCAGGGCCTGTAGCTTTCATTTCCACAGTGGCCCTCGTATCTGAGGGAAAGAGTGAGAGCCAGATTTGGGTTGGAAAAGTGATATCCTGTTTTTGATTCGTTTTTTTACAAACTGAGAGATGAGTCAAACTTACTGTCTGTTGTAATCGACAACTTATCACAGATGCTGTTGATGGAATTTAATTTCCCTGAATGTCTCTTTAATGACACTTTACAGAGAAAAAAACAAAACACAAGAATATAAAAAAGAGATACAAAATAAGGGATGAAAAGAGGAAAGGAGTAAAAGCTCCTCTAGAGAGCATTTTCAGGTGACATTTCAAACAAGATGACTCAAAGATTTCTTTGGCTATTATTACCACACTTTTTGAGCATAACAAGAAAAGGCTACAAGTTTCTACATTTCTTGTTATTAAATTGGTAGGCACATTATAGGATGTCTAAAGGTCAGCAGCCGAAATGAGCCATGGCAGTTTTTTTTCCCAGAAAGCATTTTGCTAGAATAATGGTTGGCACTTTATTTTATAGTACTGCTCTACATTTACATATTATATAATTACAACAAGTACAGTAATTACTAGGTACTAACCCTAAACCTATCTCCAACCCTAACCTTAACCCATATTAAGTACTGTACATGTAGTTACCTAATATTACTCAGTACTTTCTTGGGTAAGAACACTGTAAGTATACAGAAAGTTCATGTATTGTACTTGTGTTTAGCCTGTGCAATGGCGTAAGTGCTCTATGAGTGATAGTTTGAGTAGATGCACATAACTTGCTTATGTAAGACTGGATTTCTCAGTCTTTTTTAGAATAGCCTGAATAGCCTCAGTGTGTGTGTGTGTGTGTGTGTGTGTGTGTGTGAGAGAGAGAGAGAGAGAGCGAGAGAGAGAGAGAGACTGCTGTGGTCAGTGTGTACAGGCTTTGGCATGAGTGCACTTGCTGAAACAGCTAAATGTGTGCATGTGGGAATGTTTGTATTTGTGACAGAGAGAGTAAGAGTGGATGCATTATCATCTGTGTTCCAATCCAATAATGCAACAGTCTTTACTGACTTCTCTCTATCTCTGTCTTTATGTCTCTTTCTTTCTGCACCTTTCTTTTGTAAGAGATCACCCTCACCATTCTTCAGTCGGGTCTCTATAGAAACGTCCTAGTCATGGGAGGAAAATCTATAATCGGGACACCTCAGGTGACAGGCCCCTTTCTGTCTCTCGTTCATTTTTAGATTCAGATAAAAAAATGTAATAGACAAAAAGCACTAATTGGCATTATACACAATAAAGATATCGGTTTTATATTATTAGTGGGTTTAAAGTAAGCATCATTATTACTGTTGCTCATGCTTACTTTTCCCAAACCCCTAACCCGAAGTATCAAACTCTGGTTCTTAACTTTTAACGTTTGTAACATGGACATTAATACAATCTGAAATGATGTGGTTAGTTGTGGAGAGGTGTGCAATTACTTTTACTAAGGATGACTTTCACTAGGCTGATGATAAAATGGGCAAAAACAATACCAACTACTTACACTGAAGGAGAGACCCAAGAAAAATCAACCAGACTTTTGCGAACTCCCTGAACACCATAGCAACCACATTGCAATGCCCTGGAAACCTCCCAGAAAACCCTAGCAACCACATGGAAACACCCTGGCAACCTACCAGAACAGTCTAGCACCCACATATAAATGTCCTGGCAACCTCACAGAGCACTCTGGCAAACACATAGCAATGCCCTGGTAATCACCTAAAACACCATAGCAATCACATAGCAACATCCTAGCAACCTCCAAGAACACTGTAGCAACCACATAGAAATGTCCTGGCAACCTCACAGAGCACTCTGGCAAACACATAGCAATGCCCTGGTAATCACCTAAAACACCATAGCAATCACATAGCAACATCCTAGCAACCTCCAAGAACACTGTAGCAACCACATAGAAATGTCCTGGCAACCTCACAGAGCACTCTGGCAAACACACAGCAATGCCCTGGTAATCACCTAAAACACCATAGCAATCACATAGCAACATCCTGGCAACCTCCTAGAACACTGTAGCAACCACATAGCAACTCCCTGGCAACCTCACAGAGCACTCTAGCAACCACATACCAACACCCTAGAAACCATCTCAGAAAGCACCAGCAACCAAATAGCTATGCCCTGGCAAACTCTCAGAACACCCTTGCAACCAAATAGTAACACCCTAGAAACCTCTTAGAACACCCTAGAAACCACATAGCAACACCCTGGCAACCTCCCAGAAAACAATAGCAACCACATAGCAACACTCTGGTAACCTCTCAAAACACCCTAGCAACCACATAGCAACACCCTGGTAACCTCTCAGAAAACCCCAGCAACCAAATAACAACACCCTGCCAACCTCCCGGGACACCCTTGCAACCACATAGCAACGCTCTACCAACCATCCCAGAAAACCCTAGCAACCATATAGCTATGCCCTGGCAACCCATCAGAATATCCTAGCAACACTATGGCAACCTGCCAGAACACAATAGCAAATGCCTTGCTACTTGTGCAACTGGCGTTTTCTTCAGAAAATGTTCAAATAAGAGTTTTGATTATGGGAACATAGATGCTTTATTTACTTCATAGATTGCTATTTTCATCTCTGCAAAGACGTAAATTACGTCTCTGGTTGCCCTTTTTATATGACTACTGTAGGTGTCTTTCTTTTAGGCAAGGTTTGCATTTTGAAATCAATTGCATTAAAATTCTCTCTGAAAGTCTATTACTATATGCTCACACAGGGGCGCAGCTACCCAATTCTGAGTGTGTATGCAAACCCCCCCCACCCACCCCACCCCCTTTTTACATGGTGCCCCTATGTGTTGCATGCCTTGCATTATGGTCTCTGTGCTCATATAAGCAGTGAGTTAGGTATGTTAATACACTGCTCTCATCCTTCTGTGATCTCTAAAGCATCTGTTTGCACCTCCTTTGATATGCAGTTTAAACAAAAAAAAACATGACTTCAGTGCACGTTGCATCCCTGAGCCTGAAACAGAGCTTTAATTTGTTCTCCCTGCTTAAAAACCAAACTGAAACCAGCGAATCCTGTTAAGCTGGTCTGCCTTGCTGCTTTTATATAGGGGTTTTGGCCACACTGGGAGACCAGCTAAACCAGTTTAAACAACTCACACCAAGAATCCAGGGCTTATCATTAGGGTGGATGTCCATGGATGACCAGCTGAAAAACCAGCTTTAGCACGCTGGGAAACTAGTTAAAACCATCAAAAAAATGTAGGCTGGTTTAAACTTTACTTTTCAGAAGAACATTCACACAAGGTTACTTTGGCTCAAATTATGACTCACACTTTGCAGGTGTGCTATATTGGGGTTTTCACCCTCCGCAACTGACAAGCCTGCAGTCATTCAAATGCCACTGTGTCAGGAGAGAAACCTGAGAAATAGAGGGATGGGCAGAGAAAGAGAGAGGCAGAGAAAAATGCTCTGTTAATAACGGGATCTCGGGGTAACCCGCTAACCTCAGTGCAACCCATTACTGCATGAAACAGCGGCACAATGCAGCTCTGTGCTACTGCTTAGTATTCCGAGTGAGAGCAAACAGAGAGAAAGAGAGCAGTTTGAATTTTGTTTTAAACACAGTGTTGCTCTTTGATGGAACAAGGCTGTTTAGAAAGAGACAATGGAAAGAAAAGAAGGACAAGTAAATGAGAATAGAATGTGTGCTCCAAATTCAAACACTTTAAGTGTTTGTAAAATTATATTTAAAGAGAGAGCGACCAGTTTGCCTGCTCTTGCTTAAACCAGGGTTTGTCTATAGAACAGCAGTAGTTTGCATGTGTGTTTATGAAAGTAGGCGGCACATTCAATAAATCTTTCACTCTATTTTTTTTAACATTTACGCATTGTGTGTGTGTGCATATATATATATATATACTCTGCCCTGCCACACACACACACACACACACACACACACACACACATATATATATATATATATATATGGCAGGGCGGAGGGCGGGGCCGGGTCGTGATTGCGCACACCAGAACCCTAATCAGGCTAATCAGCCTCAGAGAGGGATAAAGGCCGACTGGAGACTGCAGTGCGACAGAGAGAGAGAGAGAGATTTACAGACAGCTGTCCGACACCTTTGTGTGTTTGTCTTTTTGTTTCAGTTTTATATTAAAACTATTATTTATATTGTCAAGCCGGTTCTCACCTCCTCCTTTCCATGAATCCCTTTACAATATATATATATATATATATAATATAATATACCACTCACCTAAAGGATTATTAGGAACACATACTAATACTGTCTTTGACCCCCTTTCGCCTTCAGAACTGACTTAATTCTACGTGGCATTGATTCAACAAGGTGCTGAAAGCATTCTTTAGAAATGTTGGCCCATATTGATAGGATAGCATCTTGCAGTTGATGGAGATTTGTGGGATGCACATCCAGGGCACGAAGCTCCCGTTCCACCACATCCCAAAGATGCTCTATTGGGTTGAGATCTGGTGACTGTGGGGGCCATTTTAGTACAGTGAACTCATTGTCATGTTCAAGAAACCAATTTGAAATGATTCGAGCTTTGTGACATGGTGCATTATCCTGCTGGAAGTAGCCATCAGAGGATGGGTACATGGTGGCCATAAAGGGATGGACATGGTCAGAAACAATGCTCAGGTAGGCCGTGGCATTTAAACGATGCCCAATTGGCACTAAGGGGCCTAAAGTGTGCCAAGAAAACATCCCCCACACCATTACACCACCACCACCAGCCTGCACAGTGTTAACAAGGCATGATGGATCCATGTTCTCATTCTGTTTACGCCAAATTCTGACTCTACCATCTGAATGTCTCAACAGAAATCGAGACTCATCAGACCAGGCAACATTTTTCCAGTCTTCAACTGTCCAATTTTGGTGAGCTCTTGCAAATTATAGCCTCTTTTTCCTATTTGTAGTGGAGATGAGTGGTACCGGTGGGGTCTTCTGCTGTTGTAGCCCATCCGCCTCAAGGTTGTGCGTGTTGTGGCTTCACAAATGCTTTGCTGCATACCTCGGTTGTAACGAGTGGTTATTTCAGGTCAAAGTTGCTCTTCTATCAGCTTGAATCAGTCGGCCCATTCTCCTCTGACCTCTAGCATCAACAAGGCATTTTCGCCCACAGGACTGCCGCATACTGGATGTTTTTCCTTTTCACACCATTCTTTGTAAACTCTAGAAATGGTTGTGCGTGAAAATCCCAGTAACTGAGCAGATTGTGAAATACTCAGACCAGCCCGTCTGGCACCAACAACCATGCCACACTCAAAATTGCTTAAATCACCTTTCTTTCCCATTCTGACATTCAGTTTGGAGTTCAGGAGATTGTCTTGACCAGGACCACACCCCTAAATGCATTGAAGCAACTGCCATGTGATTGGTTGATTAGATAATTGCATTAATGAGAAATTGAACAGGTGTTCCTAATAATCCTTTAGGTGAGTGTATATACACTCAAAATCTGATGAAAACTGTGATGTTTTTTTCTTTCTGACTGTATTTCTGAGATAAAAACACAGATAAATAATAATTTTCTTTGCCTGAATAGCATAGTAATTTTTGATACCAGTCTTACATTTGACTCTTTTGTACTTCTGTTAAAGCTTGTAAAAGATCCTTTTTTCACCTCAGAAATATAGCAAGAATTGGCCCTATGCTAAATTTCTCTGTAGCTGAAAAGCTGATAAACTAATTAGTTGTCTCTCGGATAGATTACTGTAATGCCCTTTTAGCCGGAGTTTCTAAATCCACAGTCAATAAGCTCCCCGGTACCCAATCACCTAGGTCAGTTTCCGTGTCGATTTTAAATATATGATGCTGACATACAAAGCATTACACAGCTTGGCTTCTCATTATTTATCTGCATTGTTAATACCTTACACCCCAAATCACAGACTGCGCTCCTCACAGTCTAATTTGTTGACTGTTCCACAAATCCGCTTAAAATCTATGGGTGATGGGGCTTTTTCTGTCTATGCTCCTACCCTTTGGAAATCTCTTCCTTTAGAACTTAGGGAAGCTCAGACCAGAATTTGCTTGCTGATGTCTACTTTTATTTTTGTTGTGAATGTACTGCTTACGTTTGTGTACTTATTATTATTACTACGAGTGCTGTTCTTTAAAGACAGTGGTTCTCAACTGGATTGCTTCAAGGAAAATTCCGGGTTCAACACAAGTTAAGTTCATTTGACAGCATTTGGGGTATAATGTTGATTCCTATAAAAATAATCTTGAGTTGTCCCTCCTTCCTCCTTCTTAAAAAAAGCACAAATCGAGGTTACAGTGAGGCACTTGCAGTATAATAAAATTGAGTGGAGAGTTTTATGCACTAATCTTTCCCATGCACATTGCAAATCCTATTTATAATGCAATCTATGCCCAGTCTCTCTCTCTCTCTCTCTCTTTCTCATTCTCTCTCTCTCTCTCTCACACACACACACACACACACACACACATGATGTGATTTGAAAAGGCTACAAATGTTATTTCAGAGATTGAACAGTTGCTTCATTTCTCCCACACAGAAGGGAAAAACACTCTATTTGATCCTGCTGCTAGACGAGTGTCCAATGATGGAAGAGAGTCTAATGGAGGAAAAGTGACTGATTATAGAAGAGAGTCTGATGATACAACTGTACCTGGTGATAGTGTGTATGATTAGAGTCGGATGCAGGAAAAGTGTCTGATGATACAAGAGTATGGAGTGGTGGTGGTGTAGTGGGTAAAGCACATAACTGGTAATCAGAAGGTTGCTGGTTCGATCCCCACAGCCACCACCATTGTGTTCTTGAGTAAGGCACTTAACTCCAGGTTGCTCCGGGGGATTGTCTCTGTAATAAGTGCACTGTAAGTCGCTTTGGATAAAAGCGTCTGCCAAATGCATAAATGTAAATGAGTCAGATGCAGGAAATTTGTCTGATTATAGAAGGATGTGTTGATATAACAGTGTCTGATAATAGAACAGAGTTGCTAGTTCTTATTTCTTATTTCTAATATTTGAATTGGTAAACAGACATACACGGAGACAAGCTCTTTCAGGCAACTGTTTTTTAATTAATTCACATTGAGTTGCACTTTTGACACCAAACAACTTAGCTGAATCAAAGCATCATTATGTTATGCTGTTTTCTTTTTTCCATCATGCTTATATATTATTTGAGGCGCTGAGACCGGAAACATCACTTGCCAGCTGTGAGAGATGAAGAGGGCTTCACATTAACATGCTAAGCTGTAATCAACAGGAAAACAGAAAAAACATTTGCATTAGCTAAATATTGATTAAAAATAGCCTCGGAAAAAGAGAATGCAATGTACTTGCAACATAGACTGTAAAAGAACATCAACCAGACAAGCTGCCCTGGGATTCATAGAGATGCTCTTCATGTGCCCTTCCATCATCGCTACAAGTGTCAGCGTTCTGTTAAATATAGAATACTTCATTAATGCTCATTAACAGGATTAATGTAAAGTTTGAAGTCATTACACTGTAGAATACAACACTGAATCTTCACATCCCCCTCACAGATGGAACTGAAGAGTAATTATTGTGTCATTGAACTGATGAAAAAGAACACAGGTCATCTGTTTAATCTCATATTAATAAAGGTTTAAATATTTGATGTTTAATGTGAATGGATGGGATACTGTATGAGGAAGATGCCGGGAGCTGCTCGCGACATGAGGAGAATGATAGATATTAGAGGAAAAAAGAGAGACGATAGAATGAAAGTACAAAGACAAGGATTTTAAAGACACTAAGACTGCCTCTATTGTTCGTTTCTTTTAATTGCATGTGCTGTCTGTGTAGTTTTAGAACATAAATCATTAAAATAAGGGCACAAACACACCTATAGAAGCTTTGCTGAATGCAATTTTCACGGGACAATTCCCATCTTGCAGGGCAGTTCTGAGTATAACCACGATCTGACATACCTTTGTAATATCACTCCACAACTGTGATCTAGACACCTGAATTGGCTCTTTTAAATGCTGGAAGTTCACTTGATTACACACCGTTTCTGGAGAAAACCCCTCTCCATCATTTGATGATCATTTAATGTATTACCGCTGCCACGATCACATAAAACTCCCCTTTTAAAGGTATAGTTCATACAAATAAATGAATAAATACAAATAAAATACTTGTTGTTTACTCAACCTCATGTTGTTCCAAACCCGTATCATTTTCTTCATTTCATGGAACAAAAAAGGCAAACAAACAAACAAACAAACAAACAAATTCTTACTGAGCAATTTGGACTTTTTTTTCCAGTAAAAATAACTAAACGAAACAAACAAAGAAAAAATACCTTGAGAAGCAGAATGACTTTTGGGTGAATTTTATATTACAATTAAGATTTGTTCACCCAAAAATGAAAATTCCCTCACCCACGCCTCACTATTCTGAAAATATGGATTAATACACTGGAGTCACATGGATTACTTTTATGCTGCCTTCATGTGTTTTTTGAAGCGTACAAATTATGGCACCCATTCACTTGCATTATATGGACCTACAGAGCTGAAATATTCTTCTAAAAATCTTGGTTTGTGTTCTGCAGAAGAAAGAAAGTCATACACATCTGGGATGGCATGAGTGTGAGTAAATGATGAGAGAATTTTCATTTTTAGGTGAACTGTACCTTTAAGTCTGGGTTTCACCCAAATCCACCAAACACACACACACACACTCACACACACTCCCACACACACACACACAAACAAACTCACACACACACACACAAGCTCACACACTCACACAAACTCACACACACATACACACACACACACACACACACACACACACACACACACACACACACACACACACACACACACACACACATGTTGTGTTTCCATGTTTTATGGGGACTTTCCATAGACATAATGGTTTTTATACTGTACAAACTTTATATTCTATCCCCTAAACCTAACCCTACCCCTAAACCTAACCCTCACAGAAAACTTTCTGCATTTTTACATTTTCAAAAAACATAATTTAGTATGAATTATAAGCTGTTTTCCTCATGGGGACCGACAAAATGTCCCCACAAGGTCAAAAATTTTGGGTTTTACTATCCTTATGGGGACATTTGGTCCCCACAAAGTGATAAACACACTCACACACACACACACACACACACACACACACACACACACACACACACACACACTCACACACACACAGACACACACACAGACACATGTTGTGTTTCCATGTTTATGGGGACTTTCCATAGACATAATGGTTTTATACTGTACAAACTTTATATTCTATCCCCTAAACCTAACCCTACCCCTAAACCTAACCCTCACAGAAAACTTTCTGCATTTTTACATTTTCAAAAAACATAATTTAGTATGATTTTCCTCATGGGGACTGACAAAATGTCCCCACAAGGTCAAAAATGTCAGGTTTTACTATCCTTATGGGGACATTTGGTCCCCACAAAGTGATAAATACACGCTCACAAATACACTCACTCACTCACACACTCACACACACACACACACACACACACACACACACACACACACACACACACACACACACACTTGTTTATTTAATGTGCAAACAAAAAACACTTTCACACACTCTCACACACTCTCACTCACTCTCACTCACTCACTCACACACACACACACACACACACACACACACACACACACACACACACACACACACACTTGTTTACTTAATATGCAAACAAAAACCTTCATTGTGTTACTGACAGCAAAACCCGGAAATGCACACATTTCCAAACTCTACAAATGTGATGCCAGATATACTGCAGTGCAGAAACGTGAATTGCATTTTCATGCATCTTCTTGATTTACTGAATTTAAAGCTGCCACCCGACCAGTTGAGTGATTGTTCGAGGAGATGGCAGTGTTTGATTTACACACAGACCCTCTGGTACAATGCTTCATGAATTTTGCAAATGCTGATTTACTGTTTTTATGCACCATAGTCAAAGTAAAATCATAAAAGCGGCTTAACAGACTGACAGCAGAGATTAGTAGATGATCTGTAGAGAAAATATCATTTTAAGTGGTTTTCCTTTCTGCCGATATCTACATTTTAACACAGTCTCTCTCCTATTAATGATCAAAATTCAGTTTTTATCCATGATAATTGCAAATTTCAAAGATAAACTATACAAGCTACTGTCATAAAACTCTTTAACTTTGAGATTATAGAAATAATAAAAGATTAAAAAGATCATTATTGGCTACGACGGCTGCCCAACTCAAAGACATCAGAGCTGTTACAGTTAAAGAAAGCCTTGAAGATTTCAAGATATTCAAACCACGAGTATCAAAGAGAAATCGTCCAATCAAATCACTGAGAATATCAAAGAGGATTTGTCCAATCAGATCATGCGGCTTTCAAAGAGGAATCATCCATAAACTCGTGGCAGAAGTTAAAGGGATAGTTCACCCAAAAATAATCATTCTCTCAAGTCTCTGTCCATACAATGCAAGTCAATGGCGACCAAAGCATTCAAGCTCCAAAAAGAACATACAGGCAGCATAAAATGAATCCATACGACTTGACTGGTTTATTCCAAGTCTTCTGAAGCGATACGATTGCTTTGGGTGAGACCAGGGCTGGACTTGTAATCTGGCATACCGGGCATTTTCCCGGTGGCCCGACGCACTTTGGGGCCAGTCCACACTGGCCATCGGGAGAACCGAGTGGGCCGGTGGATCGGCCGCGAAACGTGCCAAATGGGCCGCGATAAGCTAAAATGAGCCGCCACGTTATGCAGAACGGCCACAAAACGCCGCCACAATATGCAGAAAAGGCCAGCGACCTTAAAACAACCTTTTTGGCCAGTTGCTATGTAAAATCATGGGCCGATTTCTCTTCCCAGTCCAGCCCTGGGTGAGAAACAGACCAAAATGTAACTCTTGACATCTGCAGTCTCCTCAGAGAATTTTCACTTTCAGGTGAACTGTTACTTTAACATGTACACCGTAAGTTAACCTAAAAATCTCCAACTCCATTTCAAAATGATTTCCATCAAGTTTGATTAATTTGTAAAGCATTGGATGACATTCTGAATTTGATGCCAGGCACATACAAGCTGGCCAGAGCTGACAAATGTGATGCACCACCCACAGCCTTCAATTATCACACTCACACTCACGCACACAAACACCACTCTGCAGTCTGATGAAAAAGATTACCTGAAAATACCTCACTGATAGAGAAACCTAACCTTTTGCTTTTAAGTATAAAAGCCAATCGATACATCCATTTTACATGGAACAAACAGTTCTAAGCTTCATCCCAGAAGATTCATTATCATCTGAGAACAAAACAAGGATTTTCCTGAATGCGAATCCCTGAAATCACATGACTATTTAGCACTAACTGTGCTACATTGTTGCCACATGACCTCATTGTGCGCATGTTTAATTTAGCAAGTGGCATCTGTTATCATTCAGTAAATAAGCAAATTAAGTAGTGTTATACTAGGAATAATAGCATAGCTACTCTTTCTATATCTGTAGTAAACAGATACTGCAGTATATTACACTATACTACTGTATATGCTATACTGTATACTATATTCTTAACCGATATAGCAAAACTATTAAGAGTATAACGGTAGTATGCTATTTTGAACTCGCTTTCATAATCCTACTGAATAGCTGCCCTCTCAAAGAATACATATTATAGATAATAAGAGTAGTGACAATTGATTTGAAGCAAAAATCTATTAGAAAATTTAGCTGTGGCTCAGTTGGTAGAGCAGGTCGGCCACTAATCGCAGGATTGGTGGTTCAAATCCCGGCCCACACGACTCCACATGCCGAAGTGTCCTTGGGCAAGACACTGCACCCCAAGTTGCTCCCAAAGGCAGGCTAGCGCCTTGCATGGCAGCTCTACTGCCATTGGTGTATGAATGTGTCACAGTGTAAAGCACTTTGAATACTGTTAAGGTTAAAAAGGCGCTAGACCTAGACCAAGTTCAAACCATTTACCATAATAATATTCTAATAATATTACATTTTGCTTGTATAGCACCTTTCACATATCATGTGCAGCTCAAAGTGATTCACAAATCAGAAATTAACAGTTAAAGAAAGAGACTGCATTAAAATGTATGGTTATATTATATGAATTTGAAAACTGATGTAATATTTGCCTTTTTTTGCCAATGTGTGAACGGCTTGTAACGCAACTTAAAAAATTAGTCCTTCCCGGACTTCTTAGGTTGCCTATAAAAGCCTGTAGACTGATTTTCATGCGAAGAGAGCGGGTCGCTTTTGCCGGAAAAATCCAAAGGATGCGACGTTTATGCGCGCTCCCGAGAGCCTTGCCTCAGTGCCGCTATTCAACAGTGACAACAGACAGACTGCAACACTAGGTAACGTTATCTTAGAGGTGGAATCTAGCAAACGATAATTTAAACGATCTTCTCTTTATACTAAAAGTCAGGTTAATCTGTAATTATTAGTTTACATTTACATTTATGCATTTGGCAGACACTTTTATCCAAAGCGACTTACAGTGCACTTATTAATGGGATTAATGGGATTCCCCCGGAGCAACCTGGAGTTAAATGCCTTTCTCAAGGACACAATGGTGGTGGCTGTGGGGATCGAATCAGCGACCTTCTGATTACCAGTTATGTGCTTTAGACCACTACGCCACCACCACTCCATATTCAGCAAGGAAAACTAGAATAATACAAGAAATGAATGCCAGACAATATTCAAGATAATGCAGTGAGCATGATATGAGCGCGAAGCGATCATCTGTGTTCCGCAACTGCTTTTGGGTCCTTGAATAATGTATAACGTGCAAGAAAGGGCAGTCGGTGGACTTTCTGGTGCCCTCCTAGTGTAAGATGGTGCCCCCCCTAGGGGGTTGGTGCCCTACGCAAACTGCCTAGTCTGCTTATAGGGAGCTGCGGTACTGATCTCATGAAAACAAACTGAGCTATTTTTCTAGAAAGAGAATTTCTGGATGTTGGATACATAATTTTGCTTAAAGTTATAACATGAGCTTGACTTATTTTATGTTAAGTTGGCTGAAAAATGAAAAGGTATTCTGCAATGACGGTTACAGAGAAACTGAAAGTTTTTCCTGTTAGGTAAAGTTTGTTTTTTTGAGGCCATATGTCTCAGCCTAGCAGTGTCAGCAAGAATCATTGTTCTGATTTGCTAAAGGCAGCAGCAGAGCACAAATGCATCTGTCACAGCCAGTACACCTCTTCTATTCAAGGGGTCGGCAACCTTTTTGACAAGAAGTGTCATTATTTATTTTCCTGGTCAATGGCTGTGTCTGCCTTTTTGGTGAATCGCACCTGAAAAATCCTAAAACTTTATTTCCAGATTTAATTTATATTTTGAATAGACTTGAAAAGATTTTGCAGAATTGATATAAATAAAATAGTCTTCTCCTCTCTCGTCGTTGCTGGCAACCAGTGATTTCCCCTCCAAGTGTGCTGTACATGTAAACACTGAGGAGAGGAGAGAATGAGAGGAGATGAGCTAAAATGAGTCAAGATGAGATGGAGGAGAAGATGAGAGGAGAAAATTAGATGAGATGAGAGGATATAAGAGGAGAAGATGAGATGAGGTGAGAGGAGATGAGAAGATGAGACGAGAGGAAATGAGATGAGACGAGACAAATGGAGATGAGATGTGAAGAGAAAAGGAGAGGTGATGAGTGGAGAGGAAAAGAGGTGAGCGGAGAGGAGATAAGAGAGCAGAGAATGAGATGATACGAGAGGAAATGAGAGGAGAAAATGCAAGATAATGAGATGAGACAAGAGCAGATGAGATGAGACAAGAGCAGATGAGATGAGACAAGTGGAGATGAAATGAGAAGATGAGATAAGACAAGGGTAGATCAGATGAGAAAAGAAAAAAGGAAATGAGAGGAGAGGAGAAGACAAGATGAGATGACAAGAGATGAGAAGAGATGAGAGGAGTTGAGACGTGGTGAGGGCAGATGAGAGGAAACAAGGGGAGATGAGATGAGAAGAAACAAGATGAGAGATGAGAGGAGAAAATGAGCCGAGAGGAGATGAGACGAAACAAGGGGAGATAAGAAGAGACGACACGAGACAAAAAGAGAAGAGAGAAGAAGATTAGAGGAGATGAGACAAGGAGTGGAGATGAGGAGAAGATGAGTTAACAGAAGATGAGAGAAAGGATGAGAAAATGAGACAATTCAAGAGAATTGTCTCATCTTCACTTATCTCATCTTAATTTCTTTCATCTCATCTTCTCTTTTTATTTCTTGTATTATCTTATTTCAAATATGAAAGAAAATAGACAAGAAAAGATGAGAGGAGAAGATGAAAGCAGAGGTTGAGGTGAGATGAGAGGAGAAGATGAGATGAGAGGAGAAGATGAGATGAGAGGAGAAGATGAGACAAGACAGCAGAAAATGGGAGGTGGAGAGATGAGAGGAGATGAGACGTGGTGAGGGCAGATGAGAGGAAACAAGGGGAGATGAGACAAGAGGAGATGAGAAGAAACAAGATGAGAGATGAGAGGAGAAAATGAGATGAAAGAAAATAAGACAAGAAAAGTGAAGATGAGAGGAGATAAGACAAGACGAGAGATGAAAGGAGAAGATGAGATGAAAGGAGGTAAGATGAGACAAGACAGGAGAAAATGGGAGTTGAAGAGATGAGACGTCGTGAGGGCAGATGAGAGGAGAAGGCAAGAGGAGATGAGAAGAGAAAATGAGATGACAAGAGATGAGATGAGAAGATGAGAAGAAACAAGATGAGAGATGAGACGAGAAAATGAGCTGAGAGGAGATGAGACGAAACAAGGGGAGATGAGAAGAGACGACACGAGACAAAAAGAGATGAGAGGAGAAGATGAGAGGAGATAAGCCAAGATGAGAGATGAAAGGAGAAGATGAGAGGAGAGGAGATAACATGAGACAAGACAGGAGAAAATGGGAGGTGGAGAGATGAGAGGAGATGAGATGTGGTGAGGGCAGATGAGAGGAGATAAGAGGAAACCAGGGGAGATGAGACAAGATAAAGAAGATGAGAGGAGAAGAGGAGATGACAGGAGACGAAGGGAGAAAATGAGAGGTGATAAGATGAGAGGAGGAGGGATGAGATGAAACAAGAGGAGATGAGATGAGATAATACAAGATGAAAGTAGAAGAGAAGCTTCCCAAAGCCAAACTGACTATGACTGCAAATAATTTTATACAGCTGCTTCATGTCTGCCTCACATCTGGTAGAATCTCAGCTGTTATATTTAGACTCCTTAGTGGAGAAACACACAGACACACACACTAATGACATGCATATCCATTTATCGATGCTTGGATGGGCAGCCCAGAGGCGCCGTTAATGAAGGAATCTCCAAGCATGCAGTACAGCTGGAAAAACAATGTACAGAGGTGTCGCACACACATGCACACTTTGCTGGGATAGGACAGATTTTAAGCAGACATCATAGTTAATGAGACTCTCAACCGTCTGACAGAAATAATATCAGACCTGAATGCTGTTCGAGTAACTGTGAAGGGAGATCCGTTTCCCATCAGTCAACAACTAACAGGGATACATCAAAAGTCACAGAGACATTAAAAGAGTCATTAGTTACAACACCATTCCAGTAATATACGAAAGGTCATTGGGAGCAGATTTATTTCTCCATAGGAATTTTAGCAGAAACATCCATGTCACGGTTGATCCTTAAATGAAACATAACTGAAAACTCCATTAAGTCTCTGAAGATATGAATGAGCAACCTCTGAGCAATAAATATTTCCTTAGTGTGGGTGTAAGACACCACTAAAAGAGATAAAAATGATTTATTTCAGAGAGCGAGGAGGTGAGATATTGTCGTCAGCTCATCTGTTTTGCTGCAGTTAATCCACTGCAATAATTCAGACATCTGAACACTGGATTAGTCACCTCTTCCGTTATTTTTGCCACCGTAAATTTGATTTTTGAGAGTCAATTCTAAACTGTGCCAGTTTAAGGCTGATATTTGTCCAGGTGCAAGTGTTTATGATTCAGAAACCTCATTTGAAGTCTAACCGCCCCGTCTGCATTCACAGGATGAGCTACTCGATGAGGAAGTTGCTTCTAGGATTGACACAGACCGTTTCCATTAACATAGCAACAAAAATAATGGACAGTTATGCCTTAGTCTGGGATCAGAAAAGATCTGTATAACTGCTCAAGGAATGACTATTGGTGCATTGAGCTCTGGGTCTCCGGTAAACAGAGCGTTGAGTTCAAAGCAGACGGGGCAGTAACAGTCCACAACAGCAGCAGTGTAGTCTGAATGAGGCTAGTCAAGGGACCATTCGCTCTACATCTTATAATGGCCATTTAAAGGGATGTTTTATCCAAGCGTTGATGGTGTTGATACATTCTTTTCTCCCCTTTTTCTTCCCAATTTGGAATACCCAATTCCAGATGCGCTCTTAGTCCTCGTGGTGGCGTAGTGATGCGCCTCAATCCGGGTGGCAGAGGACGAATCTTAGTTGCCTCCGCGACTGAGACGTCGATCCACCCATCTTATCCCGTGGCTTGTTAAGCACATTACTTGGAGCATGTGGAGGCTTCACGCTATTCTCCGTGGCATCCACGCACAACTCACCACATGCCCCACCGGGACCGAGAACCACATTATAGTGACCATGAGGAGATTACTCCATGTGACTCTACCCTTCCTAGCAACCGGGCCAATTTGGTTGCTTAGGAGACCTGGCTGGAGTCACTCAGCACGCCCTGGATTCAAGCTTACAACTCCAGGGGTGGTAGTCAACATCTTTACTCACTGAGCTACACAGGCCCCTATGGTGGTGATACATTAAGGTTCTAATCTAGTTTATTTCAACCTAAACTCAAAGCATTCCTCTGTTTTGTTGGTTATTCATATAAAAGGAATAGTTCACACTCATCATTTACTCACCCTCATACCATCCCAGATGTGTATGACTTTCTTTCCACAAATTAAGATTTTTAGAAGAATATTTCAGCTCTGTAGGTCCATATAATGCAAGTGAATGGGTGCCAAACCTTTTCAGTACAAAAATAATCCATATGACTCCAGTGGTTTAATCCATGTCTTCAGAAGTGATTTGATAGGTGTGGGTGAGAAATAGATCAATATTTAATAATTCAACTTTTTTAGTATAAATTCTCCTCCCTGCTCAGTCAGTCTGCACTTTAACTTTCACATTCTTCTTCTTGTGTGTTTTGGCGATACACATTGTCCATGCATATCGCCCCTACTGGCAGGGAGAAGAATTTCAAGCAAAAATTGACTTAAATTTGTATCTATTTCTGACCCACACCTATGATATCGCTTCAGAAAATATGGATTATACACTGGAGTAATATGGATTACTTCTATGCTGCCTTTTGTGATTTTTGGAGTGTCAAAATGTTGGCACCCATTCGTTTGCATTGTATGAAGCTACAGAGCTGAAATATTCTTCTAAAAATCTTAACTAATGTTCTGCAGAAGAAAGAAAGTCATACACATCTGGGATGGCACGAGGGAGAGTAAATAAAGAGAGAATTTTCATTTTTCAACAATATTGGTTTATTCTCCAAATCAGTTTATTTAGCTTTGACCCCAGTTCCAGGACACACTGCAGGATGTAATCACTACACAGACTTAAAAACAAGCCATCTCCTTAGATCATAAATGAACTCACCCCGACAGAGGGCTGCATCTTTGAGGGTTTATTGGTGCTTTTTCTCTCCTGTCACAAAACATTGATTTAAAGGTAATTAAATCTTCTAATCAAATAAAAAACCATTGCACGTTTATGTTCACGCTGATTAATGTATTTTTGCTGCTAGAGAAACATATTAGTTCATATCCAACAGGTTGTTTGTTGAATGCAGGGAATAGGTAGTGCAATCCATGGTAACTGTGGCTTAAAGTACACATTGACATGCTATTTTGTCTTACATTTTGCCTTAAAACTAGTTTTAAAGGGTTAGTTCACCCACAAATGAAAATTCAGCCATCAATTATTCACCATCATGCTGTTCAAAACTCTGGCCTTATACCGTGGATCACAAAAGGAGATGTTTGGCAGAATGACAGCCTTAGTCACCATTCACTTTCATTGTATGGAAAAAAAGATGCAATGAAAGTGAATGGTGACTCTGCGTAGGGCATCAATTTGGCCAGCGTACAGGCATACTGAATCAGGTTAAAACTGTTTTTTCCGTTAATTCAGAAAGAACCCACACAATTCCTTTACTTTGAACCACAGATACAGTATACCTTTATAATAACTTGTATTATCATCAAAAAACATTATTACATTATATAATGCTTAAAATATTAAGAGGGCAGCGCTATCCATCTCCACCACTGAAATCTGCTGCTCAAAAGAACCCAGAAGAATGATTACCAAAAATCTGCTTATTCCAAAAAATCAAACAATGCAACAAAAAATTGCTAGTCGCCTGAAAATGTCAATAAAAAGCTGTATAAAATGCAATAAAACTTGGGCACAATAATAAGATTTCTATGAACTTAATATGTGTGTTTTAACCTAGATTTGAATGATTTCTCAATTTTATCACCTCTGACAACAACCCAGTTGTCTTTGCACATTAAAAAGTGAGATATAGGAGAAAATATTTAGTATTGAGAAAAATAAAGCTCTTTACCTTTAAGGTTAAAGAGCTCCAGTTTGAACCAAAGTCCCTTTCAAGGCAAGTCAGTCCACTCGGCGGCCATCTTTGGAATGCTCTTGGTCAGGCTGTGCACTTATTTTTAACAATACGTAAACAAGTGACATACAAGAACAGCTCCTATCCTACTTGAATGGGGAAAGACCAAAATCAAATAACATTTCAAATCAGCAGTAAAATCGGACAACCCTGGTTTCATAAATTGTGCTTCTTTACCTCAGATTACGTCAAACTAAATTTCCAGTCTCACATAGCTAATGTACGTGCACATTTTTGAGTTTATTGACAGGCAATGTCAGTAATTAAAACATGATTGGCTCTTTTACCTATAAGGTGGGACCTCCTTTTCTACATCCATTGGCCGTTGGACCTTATAATACAGTATCTCCCATTCATTTTAATAGGAGTGGACCTTCTCTGCTAAATAGTCTCTGCTTTAATCCATCAACAGTCCCTCAGCAACCTCATATTAATTTATAGAGAATCGATAAATCATTCGATTTCCTCAAGAATTATGATTCTTTTCATGTATTGAATGCACTCTGTCAGGGTTCAGGCAGCCGTATCGTTACAGTGCGACACTAAAGTTAATCAGTATTGATCAGTGAGCCAGCAATCTTTCAGAGAGGTGATCAGAAAGCGTCAGTGCTCTACTGTGGAAACTCAATGTAATTTGCCAGATTCCTACAGCTAAATCTCCAAAGCAAATATTCATGTGCGGATGTGTTAAGTGTGGGGAAATAACAGCTGACACACTAAAATCACCTTAAACACCTTTAAAGGTGCTCTCAGTAATTTCTTCCTCATTAAAAAAGTTTAACTACTGAAAATATGAATTGTAATTTTGCTATATATGTAGGACGTTCCAGCACTCACATTCAATTGAAGACTCCAGTCATATCTGTAACCTTATAAAAGCTATTTTATTCTACATGGAGGGGGTCAAACATGGGGGCTGCCATGTTAGAATCACATGACCAGCCGAAAACTACTCACTTAATCTGAGTAACCGTCATGTCATTGGACACTTTCACTCAATGATTAAAGTAATCATAGCTGACTGTAAAAGCTACATTTCTACAATGGCATCTGAAACTGAAAACTGTTGATTTTAAATTATGCTGCATCCACACCACTAGGTGTCACTGTAAGTCCAAGATTACACAAAGACAAAAGGTACTGAATGCAGATTTTTTGAGCGTTAAAGTGGGATGGGGGGAGGGGCGACACTATACACACAAGTTTATGTTTTATGCATAATTACACGTATAACAAATAACGCTTGTATCATGAAAAAGTGCAGTGCGTCATAGCTGTCTCAAGGTGATCTGCTAGGTCCAATTTACCTCACAAACATTTTCACGTGGTAAGGGATGCTGTAGACTCACACCATCAGCTCTTGTTGAAAAATACTTTCTGTGCTCCCACACTCATCCCTTTTGATCAACTCTTCGCATTAGCTTCAATACAAACAGGAAGTTAGATGACAAAATTTGGAAGAGCGGAGAAGGGAAAAGGGGCGGGCCTGAATAGGCCTAAGGTGAATAGCCTAACAACAGCCTAGCATGCAGCAACCATCCAAAACACACTAAAACCACAAAGTAACATGCCAACAACCACTCAGAACACATTAGCAACAGAATAGCAATGGCCTAGCAACCATCAAGAACCCCCTAACAACCAAAGCAACATGCTAACAACCACTCAGAACACATTAGTAAATGTGTAGCAATGGCCTAGAAACCACCCAGAACACCCTAACAACCAAAGCAACATGCTAACAACCACTCAGAACACATTAGTAAATGTGTAGCAATGGCCTAGATACCACCCAGAACACCCTAACAGCCAAAGCAACATGCTAACAATCACTCAGAGCACATTAGCAAATGTGTAGAAATGGCCTAGAAACCACACAGAACACCCTAACAACTAAAACAACATGCTAACAACCACTCAGAACGCATTAGCAAATGCGTAGCAATGGCCTAGCAACCATTCAGAACACCATAGTAACCAAAACAACATGCTAACAACCACTCAAAACACATTAGCAAATGTATAGCAATGGCCTAGAAACCATCCAGAACACCCTAACAACCAAAGCAACATGCTAACAACCACTCAAAACATATTAGTAATAGCAAATGCGTAGCGATGGCCTAGAAATGATTCAGAACACCCAAGCCACCAATGCAACATGCTAACAACCACTCATTTTAGCAACTGAATAGTAACAGCCCAGCGACCACCCAGAACACCTTAGCAAGTAAAGCATCATGCTAACAACCACTCAGGATATTTTAGCAACTCAATAGCAACATCCTAGAAACCATCCCCAACACCCTAGCATTAGAAACCAAAGCAACATGCTAACAACCCCACAAAACACATGACCAAATGCGTAGCAAGGGCCTAGAAACCACCCAGAACACCCTAGCAAGCAAAGCAAAATGCTAACAATCACCCAAAACACCTTAGCAACTGAATAGCAATGACCCTGCAACTATCAAGAACACTGTAGCTTCATGGTGATGAGTTTTATGGCCATTTTTCTTTAAAAATTATAAAAATGGGTTTGAGTTTAGAATATAAATGGAAGCATTTCTGGTTAATATTATGCTAACCATATGCTAACTAATCTGTTTGACTATGACCTGAATAATATATTGGGCACACTATAGGCTAACACATATTTGTGGTTGTGTAAATGTCATCACCACAAACCAAAGCGGACTGCGGCACAGTTTTTTGCAAGGTGGTACACACGCACCGATCTGCATTCAAAGCAGGACTCATCGCTTTGTACCATCGCTAAACAACACCGCAGTGTGAACAGGCTTGATGTGTGAAAGTTGTGATAAAATTTGTCTGAAGTTCTTTTTAGTGAATGTGGGTGGATAGAGATTTAATTATGGACACCCCTTCAATACGCTCCACGAAAGGCACCAGTTTAGTAATCCATACCGTACCAAGTGCCTTTATTGCATTATAAATTCAGATGAGGGCCTGTAGCTACAGAGATATTTTCAATTTTACACCTTTGCTTTTTCTACCTTGCATCCCCCATCCCTCTCGTGCTCTTATCTATTTCTAAATCTGCAGTGGTGCGAATAATGAGATTGTTGCTTTTGTCCCACTTTAAGAACTGAACCCTTTCTCACTTTCTTGCTGCTTATCTAAACATGACTACCTCTCTCTCTGTCTTTCCTTATATAGATTACATGGTCAGACCATTACATGGGACCTCAGATTAGCTTGGTCTACATAGAATGCTGCCTTCTAATAGTCAATGTCAGTTTTAAAACAATGGATCAATCAGATGAATCCGAGGGCGGGATCAACATATTTACATATGGCCAAGCATACTGAGGCTTTAAATGAGCAATGGGGTATGGGACTTCATGCGGCAATAAAACACGCCTTCTATTCAGTTCTATTGCGCTCTGGAACATCATTTTCACACCTCATCACACACATTTTTCTCCAATGTAACATGGACATTTTGGACCGTTTATAACTAGCATTTTATTCATTAGTGTTTTGACCTCCTTTGACTTTGTTTCTGCTATGAAAATATAATAATAAGGCATGAAAGACAGGGCTTTCAATCGAATGTGGCTACTTGAGACAAATTGACATCTTAAAATGTCACATCAAATGTCACCCAGCATGTTCAAATAGAGCGTGTCATGATGTATTACAGGGGTAACTGCAATAATATCTTATATGTAACTATATCTCTACAGTATATGCACATATAATAGGGCAGTATAAGTATTGAACGTTCTGAATGTGTGTGGCAGGTCTTTTCTCAATTCTTAAATTACATTTATAAAGTTACATTCATTTAAGTTACGATTGGGTAAAATTCATGTTTGTGTCTGATTGTATTGAGTCCTGAAATGGAAAAAAAAACAATAGCCAAGAATTGAAATTTCACTTTCAATTTCACTATTTTTTATTTTTTTTTTTTGTGTGTGTGTGTTCCTGTATATTGTTGTCATTAGTCAGGTTTCCATCCAAGTTGCAAATTTAATTTATGTGGAAAATCTGAATATCACAAAACAATTTTAAGAATAAAGCAGGTATGGCCATGTCCACACGAATCTGTTTTCAGTTTCCAAACGTCCTCTTTTCCATTTATGCATTTGGCAGACGCTTTTATCCAAAGCGAATTAAAGTGCACTTATTACAGGGACAATCCCCCCGGAGCAACCTGGAGTTAAGGGCCTTGCTCAAGGACACAATGGTGGTGGCTGTGGGGATCGAACCAGCAACCTGCTGAGTACCAGTTATGTGCTTTAGCCCACTACGCCACCGCCACTATGCGGTAATGGAAAGCGTTTTCCAAAACAGTGGAGGAAAACAACGTTCTAGTGTGTATGAAAGGCATAAACATGATAAAATCAATGCGTTTTAAAACGAAAAACTTATTTGAGTGGACGTAGCCTGTGTTCAAGAAAACAAAACCATCACTTCCGGTGAGACTGGCGCAAAATGGAAATGGAAGTTGTAGCCACTGAGGATTCTGCAGTGACTCTTTTATTAAATGTTATAAACTATAGACAAAACATTTTTTTCTCTGTTTCCATTTACCAAAATTTGCATAGAAATATGTTTGTGGAAACCCAGCGATAGTCTCTAGATTAATAGTTCTATTGGGAAGACACGCAGGCTTGAGTGAAGTTTGAGATGCCATTTATTTGATAGATGTAAAACGGGAGGTGATGTCTCTCTCTTTGGCATAGGCCCCGTCCGGCAGTCCGAGGTAGTTGTACCCTGAACCGTCATGTCCTGCCGGAGATAGGAGGCAGGGGCGAGGAGCCTACCCCCCTGCGGGACAGGGCTCAACTGGTGATGGTGGGGAGGTGGAGGTTGCATTGTTAGCACACCGAAACAGCAATGTGATAGATTGTGAGCAGACTTATAAAGCATTGGCTTAAGTGCGATTGGCTAGGAGTTACCCAGCTAATGATGTGATGATGTACACCTGCTGGTCTTCCCGCTAGAACTACGCTCCACTTCCATTTCTTCCATCCTAGAAGGTTCTATTTGACATGCAAACCATTTAACAAAACATACTGTAAATAGCATACTGCCACTATTTTGTATAGATTTACATATCACAAATAAATCACAAAATATGTAGTACTTTGTTTAAAAAGTCTTTAGATCGTTTTTGACAATTTGTGTTGCGCAAGAACCTCAACACAGGTGGTGTTGAAGACGGTCGCTTATAGCAGCAGAATTTCCTTATAACGTCTCCGAACCACACAGCTAGGGCCTCTTAAAACTGTGAGTCGTGACTGTGTAGTACTGTATTTTCATCTATGGCTCGCTAACAGGTGTTTAGAGGATTTCACAGCCCTGCCAAACGCCAATCAAATCCCTCAAAGTGATAGTTCACCCAAAAAATGTAAGAAGTCCCTCACATATCATTCCAAACCTTTATGCTGTTATTTTTTGTGAAGTACACAAAAGTAGAAATTTTTGAAGAATGTAGATCCTGTAGATCTTTTCATCCAATGACAGTTCATGGTGACCAAGACTGGCTAGAAACCATAAAATTAGTCCATATGAATCGTCCGCTATGTTCCAAGTCCCCTGAAGTCATTGGATAGCTTTGTGTGAGGAACAGACCAAAATTTAAAGCATTATTCTTCCTGTGTCCCACATTTGTATTTAAAAATGGTGCGTCATGTTCGGTTACTACACAAGCAAAAAACAATGCTGTTTTGGCGTCAATGACTTGAACGCAACATTTTTTAATATGAATGTGTGAGCTTGGTCAGATGGGAAAATTAAAACTATTAAATTAGCCTATTGACTAATTTCAATGATACAAGTGTAGTCCAATTTATTGTTCAATTTAAACTGTAAAAACAGATTGTATGGAAACACAATGATTACACTGTGAATTCGGCGAAAGAAGGTCGAAAGTTCTGCTGCTGAAATTGCCGAAATTGAAAACCACTGCCCCCTGTGGCTGAAGAGGGAATTGTTGTTGAGGTGAAATGTCCACAGGGTGGTGCCAAAAGCAAGTTGGATCTTTTATTTTTAGTTGCAAATTATATAATATGGTCAACAGGAATGCATATTTTATTTATTGTAGATAGTAGGAAAGCCTCTAGATGAAGTTACTGTTTAAAAACAAATGTTATGCCCAGCCACCTCCATATAAATGAGCACTTAAACTAGTTGTAATTCAATTGTTGATATCAGCGATGTATATTTGTACTAGACAAAGTGTAATTATTGGTATCAAAAAGGATCAATTTACTAGTAAGAAGTACATTGCTGATATGTGTATTTGGAAATTCGACTAGTAAGAATTTTATTATAGATATCTGTAATCGCATTTCATACAGGAGTGAATTACAGGACAGTGTGAAAGTCTACTGGTGAATAATTCAGTTACATATATAAAAAATTGACATTGAAATTCTATTTCTGATATCAAGAATGGGTATTTCCACAAGTAATGATGTCATTTTTTATATAAAATGTATTTATTTTTTCTACTAGACCCTCACCTGGTCCCTCAACCCCAGCTCTATTACCAAGAAAGCCCAGTAGCATATCCTGAGCAGCTGCATCACTGCCTGGTTTGGGACTTGCACCGTTTCGGAACGCAAAGCCCTGCAGAGGATAGTGAGGACAGCCGAGAAGATCATCAGGGTCTCTCTTCCCTCCATCAAAGACATTTACATAAAAAGCTGCATCCGCAAAGCAGCCAGCATTGTGGATGACCCCACACACCCCTCACACAAACTCTTTACCCTCCTGCCGTCTAGCAAGGTGTACCGAAGCATTCGGGGCCTCACGGCCAGACTGTGTAACAGCTTCTTCCCCCAAGCCATCAGACTCCTCAATACTCAGAGACTGGACTGACACACACACCTGTACACCATCCAACTTTTGCACATGTCCAGAGTTGCACTTTAATTATTGTCACTTTATAAATGTCTGCTACCTCAATAACTGCTATGTCCATAGATCAGTATTTTATAGTATGTTATGTTTACATTTGGCATTTTTAGAAACTGTCATCTTTTTGCACTACTGTGTACTGGTCGGCACTGCACTGTCTCTCACTGTGCCTATTGTCCTGTTCCTTTTAGTAATTTATTGTACTGTCCCGTACTTTTTGCACACATTTGCACATGCACTTTATGTAGAAATGTTATTTAGTCTTTAGTCTCATGTGGTTCTGTGTTTGTCCTATGTTGATTTATGTAGCACCATGGTCCTGGAGGAATCTTGTCTCGTTTCGCTGTACTGTATTAACTGTATATGGTTGAACAACAATAAAAACCACTTGACTAGTGCAAACTAATATAAAAAATGTGCATTTCCACAAATAGTATTAATAAATATATATATATATATATATATATATATATATATATATATATATATATATATTAGTAATAATGAAATTCCTGATATTAAGAATGAGCTTTTTTTGGGGTGAAAATTGATTAACAGATATCTATCATTTATATCCTTTGTGATAAACGCCAATCCTAAACCTATATTTGAATTTATAGCAAAAATGCAACCTCCAAATAATGCTCACAATTGTTGATGTGAAAAAGATTACTTCCTGGTTTCCACTGGACCAGAGAATTTTCATTTTGAGTGAGCGATTCCTTTGCAGTACCTCCAAAGAATATCTAGTGCTCCAAACATGAGAACCGACAGTATTTGCCAGCAAGACTGTCTTCTCTTGTAAATGTATGGCGCTCATTGCCAGTGAAAACAAACAGATGTTTGGAAATGTAAACAGGAAATGAGGTCAGAGATGAAGAAGAGGTTTATCTGGTTTAGATGTGCATGAATAAACCATAGCAGAAGAAATGTATTCTCTTTCATAGCAATGAAACTTGGCAGTTTCATTCGGCCATGTTTAAATAAAGCCATTTAAATTTGAATTGGATTTTTGGCTTGCCATGATGACTACTCAATAATAAACCTCCCCAAGCTTTTTGGTTTCTGCCTCACTAATTGATAACCAATCACAGTGTCTGTTCGGTCTATGCAAACGGTGTCCAGGGGCTAGGCTATATACATCAACGCTTTCTTGCAGAGAAGGCGAAACTATTTACATGCACAATTCTTCCGGCCACATATTCCACAACACACACACGCGGCATCTCAGCATATGTATCTATGTGTAAGTCTTAGGCAGTCTGGTATTATTATGGTACATTAAGCTTTAGGGCTGGTTTTAGGTTTAGAAATGTAAATGAGAAAAGCATATTTACAGTGTTAGAAAGCTTTTGAAATCAGAGCACCCTAAGCTACAAGCTATTTGTAATTCAAAGCCTGACCAGCTTGACATAGCAACATGGGCTAAACCAATGGTGTGAGGTTGGGATGAACCAATGAAAGTGCTTTGTTTGAAATCTGTTTGAAAACACATTTTTGCAATTCTGTTTGGTGGCACTAGAGACGCAGAAACTGAACCGAAAAATCATTTCTCATTTTGTATTTGGATGCTACCGGTTAGATTTAGGAATTTGTTTAGAGTAAGGATGTCTGTACACCTCACATTTGATATTAAATCACAATTGGTTAGGCTTAGGTAAAAGGGAGGTACGTGTTACTCATTAAAACCTCCATCTAATATTCCCCTTATAAACCTTGTCTGATTACGACACCATTTCACTCGCTTTTGGCGCCCCCCGCTGGACATTTCACTGGGAACCTGCAGCCAAACCTGTTATAACGCACACAATTTAGTTTTGCAAAAATATCGCCATGGTCTCGTAATGTTCACGAGACCAGGCTGAAAATAATTGGTGACTGAGGCTTCATTCATACAAGTGTTTTGCACGTATGTTGCAAAGTAATTATTTAGCATGCTTTTGTAATGTCCCTATAAGGCGACATTAAAGGAGGCAATGAGCTAGTCTGCTGACCATAAACAAACTGAACCTGATGCATCTTTATGTGTTATCCAGTAGGCATTCACTTGACTGATGGCACATATACATAGCAGGTGCGAGAAGCTCAATATTTATTGTGTTTTTATTGTCTGTCGCCCTTTCGTCTTAGTTTTACTGCGCACAGAATGGTTGCTTATGGAAAACAACATTTATTGCCATCCCAAATATATGACAAATAAATGTGTTTTCGTAATTTATGTTCCTGGTCTTACTGTGCACAATTCATCAGCTGCTTTCACAAACTTCCTCTGAAACGACTTTTCTTTACTGCTGATGTAATCAAGGCCACATGGGCGGGGAAACGTGTATTAACCAGTAATATCACAGTCTACTTTTAATGATCCAATCAAATCCCAGTGGATAAAATCAAGTTCCGCCCTACAACATTTCCCAGTCACTATTCTATTTCACTAGGAAATACGACAAATTATTTAAGTTAAATACATTTAATTAAATCAAGAATGTATTATTTTGCATATGTGAACAATATGAAATTAAATGTAACATAATTAATGGCTATTTCAAAAGGTTTTAGTCCCTTACATGGCGTATAAACAGACACACATACTGTCACACACACTTGTCACTCTTTGTGACAGATGATTGGCAGATGCATTTGACAGAAAGTTGACTAACAAACACCTTTAGCTATACAGTGATCTGCCACCCTGGGTAACACCACATCACCACGACAATGCATTTGACAGCTGATAATTCCCAGAAGTAAGTATCAGCAGTTCAATCTGTGCTGTTATGACTTAGCACTCTTGAACAACTTTTGCCCCTGACGGCACTGCTCGGCTATTATGAATAAAATGACGCCGCATTTTTCAAAATAGACTTTGGAGACACGTTCATTTTGTTTATGAGACTCTAATATATAAGATAATATACAGTTTAACAGCATGAATGTTGCTCAGATTGCAGTTTGTTGAAGAACGATGATGAAGGGTAATTCTTCCAGGCGAGATCTCCTGTAAACAATGGAGAATATATAGCAATATTTCTCTGATTTATCACTTTTATGGACAAAAAGTGACGTCACTACCGCGTGTGGAGGAATTGCGTATCAACAGGTTAATTAAAGTCCATTAAAACAGAATAGATGATAAGATAATGAATGACAAAAACAAACAGGATATAGATCCTGTGCTAAATCTCACACTTAATGTGGACTTGCTGTCTTGTGGACTATATTTGCATTCATGCAAAGTCCACAAGACCAAAGAAGTAATTATCTTTTCCTAATAACAGAAGATGAGAGGCCTCGGTAATGCTAACAGCTAACAGCTAAAGGCAAGGCAACTATATTATATTGCACATTTCATACACTGTGTTATTTCAAAGTGCTAATGATAATTAAAATAAAGATAACAATAAAATAAAATAAGAATAAAACAACAATTTATGACATTTATATTTATCTCATCTGCTTTTCTGGATTGAATTTAACACTTATATTTACAACTGCAAGGTTCCAAAAAACTTCAAGAACTTAAAAACAATAAAGTTAAAAGAACTTCCTAAGCTACTGTTGATCGCACTTGAATGAGCTTGCATTTGTCGTTGGTTATGTGATGGAAAGATTAGAATGAGTCATGCGCTAAAGTAAAACTGTTTTAATGTCATAAGATAGCATTGTGTGAAGAACAGGGTGAAAAGTACGTGTCTACATATTTATAGCTAGTTATCTGAATAATAACACATCCAGTTTAATGGCACAGACACTTGAAAGAAACTCTATCGCCTCCTTGAGTTCTGAGGGTTGTTAAGGAGCCTCGTTAAGGGGCTGATCAGACCGAATGTGTTCTTGCGCTAAAAAAGCTAGATGAAGTGCAACAGATAGAACAGACTGTATTGTAGGTGTCTTCACATGCATTAAAAAAAAATTCTGTACTTTTAACTTGACACAGCCTCTAAAAAACGCAGTGTTCCTGTGCGAGACTTGCATGTTTGCACAGAAAGACAATTGAAAAACAGTGCAGACGGACACAAAACTGCATTGAGCGAACGGCCCCTAGGTATGTACAATGGGCCATATTCTTGCAATGTGTTGGTCTGTCGTTCATCTGAATCTGCATACTTACAGTACATAGAGTGTGTATCTGGCCTAAAACTTTAAAGTAGACCCCAAAAGCAATGTATAGCATCTTATTAAAGCAACACTTGAGTAAACTACCATCTTTGGCAGCGATTAAGATCAGGAAAGAGTACAGAAGCAAATAATTTGTTTCATTTTAGTGATTACAAATTAGAGATTGGCAGCCAAATGTTTGGAATAATGTACAGATTTTGCTGTTTCGGAAGGAAATTGGTACTTTAAGTCACCAAAGTGGCCTTCAACTGATCACAATGTATAGACAGGACATTACTGATGTTAAAAACATCACCATGACTATTTAAAAAAAAAAAGGCAATTTTGATCAAATCTAGGCAGGCCCCATTTCCAGCAGCCATCACTCCAACAACTTATCATGAGTAATCATGCTAAAGTGCTAATTTGGTACTAGAAAATCACTTGCCATTATAATCAAACACAGCTGAAAGCTATTTGGTTCCTTAAATGAAGCTTAACATTTTCTTTGTGTTTGTTTTTGAGTTGCCACAGTATGAAATAGACTGGCATGTCTTAAGGTCAATATTAGGCCAAAAATGGCAAAAAAGAAACGACTTTAGACACTCATCAGTCAATCATTGTTTTGAGGAATGAAGGCGATACAATGATTGAAATGGCCAAAAAACTGAAGATTTCATACAAAGGTGTAACTACAGTCTTCAAAGACAAAGCACAACGGGCTCTAACAAGGACAGAATGAGATGTGGAAGACCAGATGTGCAACTAAACAAGAGGATAAGTACATCAGAGTCTCTAGTGTGCGAAATAGATGTCTCACATGTCCTCCGCTGACAGCTTCATTGAATTCTACCCGCTCAACACCAGTTTCATGTACAACAGTAAAGAGAAGACTCAGGAGGCCTTATGGGAAGAATTGCAAAGAAAAAGACACTTTTGAAACAGAAAAACAAAAAGGTTTGAGTGGGCAAAGAAACACAGACATTGGACAACAGATAATTGGAAAAGAGTGTTATGGATCTTAACCCCATTGAGCTTTTGTGGGATCAGCTAGACTGTAAGGTCCGTGAGAAGTGCCCGACAAGACAAACTTACATCTTGAATGCCAAGGATCTGCAAAGCTGAGGATTTTTTGATGAGAACTCTTATGAGAAGTAAGTTCTGAATTTCTTTTTCAAATTGTAATAGAAATATTTCACGTTATTAATATCTTTCCATAGGAGCAAAATCTGTACATTATTCCAAACATTTGGTTGCCAGTGTAAGTTGAGAAAAAGAGGAATTAAATAATGAGCGTAGAGGCAAGAAGAGGGAAGGACAAAATAGGCACATTAAGATGCTGAAGCACATCTCTATTGCTATGACTGTTTCCTCTCTTAGAATAAACTACTAGCGAGGAGGATATTTCCACTCTAACACTGACCAGAGATCAGATGTAGAGCATGTCAATCTTCTGAAGAACATCCCCAGACAGTGCAGTCCTGAAACATCCCCTCTGTGGCTAACTGGTGTGAACGCTACCTGAAATGGTCACTGACTGCAGGTTTGAAAAAGATTTTAACAATCAGCATAATCTCTGGTCTGCATTACAGTTTTTCTCTGGCCAAGAACCACCCACAAATGTCCAATCACAGTACAGTTTATTACACGATGTTTGGTTCAGGAAAAGTAGAAAATTGGATATAACCCTGAGAACAATATAAGAGTGTGTTATAGTATATCTGTTTTATTCTCTTATAAATGTCTCTTGTATATGTTTCTAAAATTCAAGTGACTACTTCTTCCTCGTCATCCTTCATTGCAGCAGTCTGAGAACTTATAAACTCAAATGTATTGTATTTTCCAGAAGGAAAACCTCTACACCCTGACTCCATAGAACCTGTACTTTTTGTTAAAGGAAAGAAATACCTCATTCTTTACTCCTAAAATCAGGGCTGATTCTGTTCTGCTGATGCTGTGACTCAAAATGAGGGATAATTGCTTGGAAATAAAGACTAAACACTACACTGATCTCCTGGACAACACTAGTCACCATCTGCTGCATTAGGATGCTGAACCTGGATCAAAAACCCGACAGTAGATCAGCTCTCATGACAGCTGAGACACTCAGGCAGCAAGAAAGGCAACATGTCAATTGCCCTGGTAACTGACAGCTGAAAGCCTCATGCAGTCTGCCAGGATAAAAAGATACAGACACCATGGAAAATGGATCTGGCAGGCAAATGTTTCTGATGTAACAGAAAAAGAGTCTTGCACCGTTTCAAAGTTTCATATTATGAATTAAGGTTGCTGAAGTCTTATGGCTGAATTTATAAGTGAGAAATGGGTTAAGACTAAGTTAAGCATAAGGACATGCTGCTGATGCACAAACATGACATTACAAACAATCCCCATGTAGCAGATCTAGACAGGTGGAGCTGGGGTGGAGGTGGGTTTCAGAGAAAAAAATCTTGCAGAACGCTGCAGTGAAACCATCTTGAGAAATTTAAATGTAGGGCTGGGACAACGCGGCACGTCATCGATGACGTTGACGCAAAAATACGTAACCAAATAGCTTTCAGCTGTGTTTGACATAATGGAAAGTGATTTTCTAGAACCAAATAAGCAATTTATCATGATTACTCAAGAATACGGTGTTGGAGTGATGGCTGCTGTCTAGATTTGATCAAAAATTTAATTTTTAAAATAGTGATGGTGCTGTTGTTTACATCAGTAATGTCCTGACTATACTTTGTGATCAGTTGAATGCCACTTTGGTGAATTAAAGTATAAATTTCATTCCGAAACAGCAAAATCTGTACATTAATCCAAACTTTTGGTCGCCAGTGTAGGTTTTGCATAATCATTTCAGCCAACTAAAGACTTTCAAGTGCTCATATCATGGGAAACAGGAGTTTTCGTTTGAAATAAAACTCAAAAATAAAACTCTTCCCAGCCTGTCCAGGCCATTTACTGTTAATAAACTGCAAAAAAAAGGGCTTCAAGCAAGAAGTAATTTGTCTGTGCACACTGAAAGTGAAAATGAGGAAAAGGTTCTAAAAAAGAAGACAAAAAGTGGTTAAAAAGTGCAATAACACGGAAACTGAAACCAACCCACGGTTGCCGTTGATTAAGATAAAAACTACTCAGATTTACATGGAAAGCACGGCTTTTATTGCTTTATTGCACCACACCTTGTTAGAAAAGATGGACAACGGTCATGTAAAACAAAATTCTAAATTATATTTATTTTAATAACATTTAATAAAACATTAAGCATTTTTCTACAATTATACGTTTTGTTTATGCTACAAAAAGTGTAAAAATGTCTGTTGTTATAGAATCTACGACTGTCATCAGAGCGGGCGGAAATAACGGCACCCCCCCCCCGTCTTACGACAAAGTCACACCAACAAATTAAAAGCCTTCAATAAATGAGGGGAGCTTTTATCTTGTGTGTGTGACCTGCTGAGTTTACAAATCAGACAGCCTTATCAGATATCACGTGATGAGAGTAACTGTAATTAGTGGCGTTTACTAAAGCAAGCATCACTTTAACTATTTCTCATAATCAGTGTTAGGGATTTGATCAAGTATATAAGGTGCACTCAGTAATTTTTCCTAAATATAAGTACGTTTTACTCCTAAAGAAATTAAATGTAATTTTTAAACATATGTATAAAATCATGAGCACTTACATTGTAATGAAGACTTTGTAGTCATATCAGTAACCGTATAAAAGCTGTTTTACTCTAAATGGAGAGGGTCCCCTCATGGGGGCTGCCATGTTAGAGTCACATGACCAGCTGAATACTACTCGCTTAATCTCTGTAACCGTCTTGTTATTGGACACTTTCACTCTTGTATTAAATTAATCATGGCTGATTGTGAATAGTGAATTTCTACAATGGCATCTGTAACTGAAAACTATTGATTTTGAATGATGCTGCATCCACACCACTAGGTGTCACTGTAAGACCAAGATGACAAACAAAAAGTTACTGAGTGCACCTTTAATTCAGCACGTAACTCTTCCTGCACCGTTTGTGCTACAGACATGAATGATGCATCAATTCATGTGGATTACTGAGAAGAGGTGTGCTATTACTTTTTACTTATGATAATAAAAGATGATTGTGATTATGATTGTAAGATAGAAAGCACTGCTCACATTTTCTTCAGAAACGCACACACACATAAACATATCAGAGCTCACAGGTGACATGTCAGTAATTGAGTCATTTGGTCACACCTTGGGAAGGTGTGCAGGAAATGTTTTACTCCATCTTAACACCTTGAGTGTTCGTGTGTGTGTGTGTGTGTGTGTGTAAATGTGTGAATGAGTGTGTTGACGGTATATAGCGAGTGATAATCGCTCTTCACAATCCTGACTCAGTCTCACCTGTTGTCTACATACCATAACTTCACAAAGTCAACGTAAAATGCCTTTCACAACATATTTTACTCCTGTAATGTGACATATTTCTCTGTGAAAAAGGTTATTAGGATTTGTATTACCATAGTTTTGCTTTTCCTGTATTATTACTATGGGTTTATTATGAATATCATGGTTAAAATATGGCTACTGTAGTAAAACCATGGTACGGTGTGCGCGCGCACGTGTGTGTGTGTGTGTGTGTGTGTGTGTCAGGTTTGCTGGTAAATGTCCCAGTAGTTGTTGTGTTGGGTTAGAGGTGTACCACACACAGAAAGAGAAAATACACAGACAGGAAGAGCTAGTCTTTAGAGGCCACATGCATTGAAACATCAAAACATGCACACACATGGAGCCAAACTGAATACTGATTTCAGCTCTTTGTCAAACTGAAATCTTTGACAGATTGAAATCTTTTATGGCTGAACAAAAATGACTTGCAGAGCAAAATTCTCAAGGACCACAAAGCCATCAGATAGATAAAAACAAATAAATATATAAACAACATCAATGAAGGGTTTACATGTTCTGAAGACAGAAATGTGCCTGCCCCTGCAAAACTCACCATACTAGGGGGTTCAAGGTGGTTGCCAGGGCATTCTGGTTGGTTACCAGGGCATTACAATGTGGTTACTAGGGTGTCCTGGGTGGTTGGTAGGGCATTGCTATTCGGTTGCTAGAGGGCTTTGGTTGCCAGTGCAATGCTGTTGCTAAGGTATTCTGAGTTTTTCCAAGCCATTGTAATATGGTTGCTAGGGTGTTCAGGGTGGTTGCAATGTGGTTGCTAGGGTGTTGGGTGATTGCCATTGCTAGTGGTGGTTGTTAGGGCATACCTATGCGGTTGCTAGGGATTTCTAAATGGTTGCCAGGGAATTGCTATGCAGTTGCTAGAGTGTTCTGGGTGGTTGCCAGGGCATTACTAGTTGGTTGCTAGGGGGTTCTGGGTGGTTGCTATGGCAATGGTATTCGGTTGCTAGGGTGTTATGGGTGGTTGCTATGGCATTGCTATTTGGTGGCAAGGGTGTTCTGGCTGGTTGCTAGGGCATTGCTATCCGTTTTCATTGATTTTCGTATGATGGGTGTTTTTGGGTGGCTGCCAGCGTGTTGCTATGTGATTGCTCAGAATAATGTGGATGGTGTTGGCCTGTGCAAAACTCACTGCCACAATGCTAGGGTAAAGGTGGTTGCCAGGGCGTTGCTAGACAGTTTTCTGAGTGTTTTTTCCCATATTGCTTTTTGGTCACCAAGTCATTTTGGCAGTTGCTAAGGCAAGCTAGAGGGTTGCTAGGTGGTAGGCTAAAGTCAAAATAGCCCACCCTCAAGTCTCTATGTTATTCTGGTCTGTAGATATGTTTCAGGTCCCTCCATCAATGTAAGTTGATGGGACCTTTTCACTCATTGTATCATCCACCAAGCCAGAATCACAAGACACACAATTTAAGGTCTCATTCATATTTGTAGCGCTAACAGTGTGGCATGATTCACACACCAAAATGTAATACTTAGTGTTTGGGCTTTGTTCTATTCCCTAACCCAAGTATGAGCATTATAGTGATGCTTGCCTTGGTAAACACTTTCTCTCCTCTCTCGCTCTAACCATTCCTCCCTTTCAGTCGAGCCATTTTGTAATTAAAACTCATTGTGGAAACACCCCCGCATGGCAAGTTTCCCCCACCCTGTTGTTTAATTAACCCTGCCAAGCACAGCGCTCTCACCAGTTACATAACCCTCAACCCTCTGAATTCATTTAGTCATCGCTAGAATAGCCAATAACTCAAATTCAAACAAATTCCACCAAGAGAGACAAAAGGACTGTGAAACAAGCTTTGGAGATGAGAGTATCTTTGCAGATGATGTTATGTGGCATTAGGTATAGCTTCAATTTATACAGGCAACAAATGCTTTCACGTCTCCAGAACGTTTATTTATGAAAACAATTTTGTGGCAAAAAAACTGATTTGTTGATCTTACATTTTTTAAGAATAATTAACCGACAGGACAGAAAAAAACTGCTATGTCAAAATAAAAAAAATAAAAAACGAATTTTGCGAATTACTTAACGGAGGACACTTGTCACGTTGTGCATTTGCAATGTAGTCAATTTATTTCACTATAATGGGAGTGTGACGCTCTTGTTCTACCCACTCCGTACGGGACTCGAACCTAGGTCTCCGGTGTGGGAGGTGGGTGCTCTAACATGGAGGCTAAAGGCTACAGCCTCTAGCGTCAGTCGCTAGTGCACCTCTTGAGGTCAGGAGAGTGAGGTTAACACATTGCACAGCTATCTACCCGCTGGCTCCCGTTACACTCACCCCCCTAAACCTCACTCCCATCCGGGTCACGGCACCAATGTGATGCTCTTGTTCTACCCACTCCGTACGGGACTCGAACCTAGGTCTCCTGCGTGGGAAGCAGGTGCTCTAACAAGGAGGCTAAAGGCTACAGCCTCTAGCGTCAGTCGCTAGTGCACCTCTTGAGGTCAGGAGAGTGAGGTTAACACATTGCACAGCTATCTACCCGCTGGCTCCCGTTACACTCACCCCCCTAAACCTCACTCCCATCCGGGTCACGGCACCAATGTGATGCTCTTGTTCTACCCACTCCGTACGGGACTCGAACCTAGGTCTCCGGCGTGGGTGCTCTAACAAGGAGGCTAAAGGCTACAGCCTCTAGCGTCAGTCGCTAGTGCACCTCTTGAGGTCAGGAGAGTGAGGTTAACACATTGCACAGCTATCTACCCGCTGGCTCCCGTTACACTCACCCCCCTAAACCTCACTCCCATCCGGGTCACGGCACCAATGTGACCCGGATGCTATCTACCAGCTGGCTCCCGTTACAGGAGCACTAAAAATGATCTTCTTAATCAGAATTTTTCATCCTTACAGATTTATACAAGAAAGTAAATGCCAATGGGGTAACTTAGTTCAAAGGGAAAACAAATGTATTTGTCTTACCCCATCACAAATAGATATTCTTTCTTGTTTTAAGCATAAAATGCACTAAATGTAGTCAAGACTGCTTTAGAAAAAAGACTTCAAATCTTGTGATTAAAGTCATTTTGCTTCTCAAGTATCAGAGACCCAAGAGGTTGATTAAGTATTTTCCTTTTTCCTCCTTAAACGTGTTTTAGAAAGCCACTGAATACAAAATGTTTAAGCATATTTTGATTTGGGTTTGTGTGTGTGTGACTTAAAGCCAGCTGTGACATTCAGTATGCTTTTTTATCCATCAAACTATTGTGGTGATTCAGTTCAGAGTTTTAGCATTTTTATACAAAAGAAATTGGTTGTTTCGATTTTTTTAGTGGAAAACAAAACAAAGATATAGAGTAAGAAAAATATTTTTTTGCAGTGTAATTATGTTGTCGCATCAGGCCGCCCACTCTCAGTGCAAATGGAGTGTATTGTTCAGTATTTCTTCACAAACGAATGAAGACCTTGAAGAAAACAGTTCTGTAAGAATTGGGTTTAAAACAGCTTTTTCTTCTCAAAGGAAAGCAGGGGGTGAGAGTGGATATGCTTGAATATTTTTCATGAATTGTGAGGAGCTGTCAAGATTATGTTTGGTGTGTGTGTGCGCCAGAGTAAATGTTTTGTGTGTGCTGTGTGTCATGTAATCCTTATGGAACTTAAGTAGGCTATTGTGTATGGTATTTACGAATGAAAAAGTGTTGTATATGTGTGCGCAAAGCGTTCTTCCAAGTGTGTAATTGAAATATGTTCGCTCTAACGGCTGTCTAACTGCCTTCTACAGCTAATTAAATACACAAAAATCAAAGTGTCTGAAATATGAGATTAAAAATGATCTACAATCATCACTTGATGTTTAATGTCATGTGTGTGACAGTGTGATAGCGAGGGATTGATGTGATATCCGCATAAACCGTGATGCATGTGACTGGATGGTCGTTGAACGACAGATACAAGGGGTTTGAGGTGTTTGTTTTCGGAAAGAAAGAGAAGGACAATTCAATATAAAGGATTAAAGTTAACCAAAAAAACAAGCTTAGATGTATAGAAATTGTATGCTAAACATTTCTTCTTGTGTTCCACAAAAGAAAGAAAAGTGGGTAAATAATGGTAGAATTTTGTTTTTTTGGGTGACTGTCTATTTCTTAACATGGAAAAATTTAACTAAATAATACTGATTAATGAAAATTGTGTTGTGTTCATTTAAAAGAGAGAGAGAGAGAGAGAGAGAGAGAGAGAGAGAGAGAGAGAGAGGAGAGAGACTGCCAGCATGACTGAAAAAAGGTTAGATGACAGCACAGTGATGAGAGGGAAAACAATAGACTGAAGTGAAGTGTGAGTCTGCCCGCCATGGCTCATGTAAGCCCTTATTAGGTGAAGAGTGACAGACACACACACACACACACACAGCCAGATTTCACCAGAGAAAGAAGAAGGGAAAAGATGGAGGAAAATCACTGATTTAGCTACAATGTTTTACAAAATAGCAGTTTGCTTGTCTCTATTCTGCAGAGCTGTAAGTGTAATCGACTTTCTCTAGTCAAAGCAATTGTTTTCCTTTCATTGCTTAAGTAAAAACTAATCCTATAACTGACACAAAACGCAAACATTTTCACATTTTTCACAACACATGCGATCACCTAAACTGAGAAATCCAAATCGATTAGGTGAATCGGTTCTTTTGGACGGTTCATGCAACGAACCGGTTACGATTCACTTATATCTAGCGTGGAGAACACTGATTCATTTCAGTGAGTCGGTTCTTTTGGACGGTTCATGCAATGAACCGGTTACGATTCACTTATATCTAGCGTGGAGAACACTGATTCATTTCAGTGAGTCGGTTCTTTTGGACAATTCATGCAATGAACCGATTACGATTCACTTAAACCTAGCGTGGAGAACACTGATTCATTTCAGTGAGTCGGTTCTTTTGGACGGTTCATGCAATGAACCGGTTACGATTCACTTATATCTAGCGTGGAGAACACTGATTCATTTCAGTGAGTCGGTTCTTTTGGACGGTTCATGCAATGAACCGGTTACGATTCACTTATATCTAGCGTGGAGAACACTAATTCATTTCAGTGAGTCGGTTCTTTTGGACGGTTCATGCAATGAACCGGTTACGATTCACTTATATCTAGCGTGGAGAACACTGATTCATTTCAGTGAGTCGGTTCTTTTGGACGGTTCATGCAATGAACCGATTACGATTCACTTATATCTAGCGTGGAGAACACTGATTCATTTCAGTGAGTCGGTTCTTTTGGACGGTTCATGCAATGAACCGGTTACGATTCACTTATACCTAGCGTGGAGAACACTGATTCATTTTAGTGAGTCGGTTCTTTTGGACAATTCATGCAATGAACCAGTTACGATTCACTTATATCTAGCGTGGAGAACACTGATTCATTTCTTTTGGACGGTTCATGCAAATTACTTCTCATAAATGATTCACTGATTCACTTTAGCCCCTGCACAGCCGAAGGGACTTTGGATTATTTTTTAAAGTGAAATGTTTAGCATCTTGCTGCAGCTCTCTCTCTCTCTCTCTATATATATATACAGAAATTATATATAAGGTGTTTTATAGATTTATAAGTTAATATTTAGTTAATATTTGTGATATCTTCAATTTAATGTTGTCACCCTAATAGAGCTATTCAGGTTGTATGCCAAAAACCCGAAAGAGAATTAGCATTTTTTAGCCATGGGTTCCCTCTGGATTGTTCTATGGGTTTTTATAATGGCAGTTTTATGAGTAAAATAAGGTCTGTGGTAAACATTACTTGAAGATAATTGGGTGTTTTGTTCTACTACATAAATTACACACAGTCATACCTCAAAAGTGCATTTTGGAAACTGGTGGTTATTTTAGTTTTTTTAAAGTATGTTGCTACCAAGTTGCTAGAGAAGAACAACAATGTCAGGCACGTTCACACGCACTCTTCTAGTATTTGTAGTCCTTATCTAGCAACTCGTTAGCTACACTAATTTTTTTTAAAACATGGCGGCTTCAAAATTCACATTTCAGAGATGAAAGTGTTTACTTTGTTGTAGAACTAATCATCCAATTATCTTCAAGTAATGTTTACCACTGACCTTATTTTACTCATTAATTGCTTGTTGTGTTCCTCATTTGTAAGTCGCTTCGGATCAGCTAAATGACTAAATGTAAATGTAATTGAAATACACCATTATAAAAAACCCATAGGAGATTCCAGAGGTAGTCTTCTGAGTTCGCCAACAAATCCAAGTTACGACAGAACAGCTTTGTTGTTTAATGTAACCAGGGCTGGACTGGTAATCTGGCATACAGGGCATTTTCCCGGTGGGCCGACGCACTTTGGGGCCAATCAGGGGCGGACTGGCCATCGGGTGATCCAAGCGGGCCGGTGGGTCGGCCACGAAATTGGCGATGAGCTAAAATGAGCCGCCACATTATGCAGAACGGACCACAAAACGGCACCGTGATATGCAGAAAAGGCCACGTTCAACAACTTTTGGGCCAGTTGCTATGTAAAATCCCAGGCCGATTTATCTTACCAGTCCAGCCCTGAATGTAACCCTAATTAAATCATATCAAAATAGTTCAATGCAGTAGCTATTTGTACTACTTTAGTAAAAGAGTAGCTTTTCAGTAATTTAGCTACTTTATGTTTTCAGTAGCATGTAGCGTAGGAAGCTGACGTTTCAAAGTAGTTTCCCTGACATTGTTCCAGTCATTATATATCCTTAAAAACGCCATTAATAGCAGCGAACCATGATTTGCTACTTGCTATTCATTAACATGAGGAACATTTTCATTCTAGAGAGCATGCAATTGGACAAAAACTTGCAAACATCAGTAATTCTAAGATGAGTGATCAATTATTTTAGTTTCATTTTCCTGGAAAATAATGTTGTACATGTTAAATGCATTTATAATATACTGTATATCCTAAAAGTTTCTTTAGTCAACTTTTAGGGGTCCACTAGCATCTGGCTAGCCTCAAAGGCTAGGACATCAACCAAAAGCCACCAAACTCCAATTTAAATCAAGATGCATATAGCATATTCTTTGAATATTCCCAGATAACACACGCAAATCTCCAAGATATCTGTTTAAGAGCATTTGATCTGGAAAGCAATGCATTCCAATTAGCATCTTAAAATGATCAGATTTGCAAACCGTAAATCATACACATCTCAAAGATATCTGCTGAATGTCTTATTCACTTTAGAGAGGAAACGTCTTATAGATGTATTGCAGATGAGCAAACCGAGATGTAAACACACATCAAATAGACGTCTGAGTGATGCAGGTGTGCTATCTGGGCTGTTTACCTTTGCACCCACATACACACACAAATATCTGGTAATGCCAGGCTTATTTCTTGTAAATCGTTGTTGCTACCAGAGACAGTGGCCACATTAGAAAACAGATGATTTCTTTTACGATCAGCCTCGCCTCTGCACCATTCTTCTGGGCGACCAGACAGCCAATCTGAATCCAGTTTCCTCACTTAGCGACCAGCTAACCGATGTGCGCACATCACATAAGCACATTACTGTCTACAAAACAAAACAACCACACGGATAAAGAGAAAGAGAAACAGATAAAAACAGACAGAGATGTTGAGAGAGAGAAAAAAATATAAGTAGACTGGAAGGGAGGTTCTGCTTGCTGATTATCACACCAGGGAGACAGCTGCTACAAAGGGGTCTCGAATAGAAAATGAAACATGTAGGTGTGTGTATGTTTTGATGACGGCTGCCTTTGGGCCCAATAAACCAGAACAAGCTGCCTGGTATTGATCACGCTCGCGAGCCAGAACAAATAATGAGATCAACGCCCTGTGCGCATGTGTCCGCATGTACAGGAGTGTATAATTGTGGGATATATTCATTTACATAAGGTTTGTCAGGTAACCTAAAAATGTGCTTCATGTGGAAAATCTAATTCAACAGGTTTTATTAAAGTAAAAATATGGTTTAATAAGACTGAAACAACCTACATTACTACGTTAAGTTGTACGAACAAAAATCATATTTTAGGGTCAGATCAAGTACAAATAAATTATTTTAGATTACCAATTTTTCCAATGTGTATGTGCTTAATTGCTTGCCAATCAAAGAAGCACCAAAATCACAAAAACGTCCATCTTCCAAAGCTCCATCAGTGCCATTCCCTATGTGTCTGTTTATTCAAACTGTCCATGTAAATGAGCTCTTTGCATGCCATTAAAACTACTCTGACTAGAGCTGGGATAAACGATTATTTTTTAAACGATTAATCTAGCGATTTTTTTTTCCGATGCATCGATTAATCTAACGATTCATTTTTTTTCCAGTCCGATTCGATTTCGATTCGATTAATCGACTTGTGACAACACCGGTAATACCGGTTTCATCGGGGGTGGGGGTGTATAAAATGTAAAAAAAAATAAAGAATCGCCGGGAGTTTGATTGACAGGCGATCTGATCAATCAATCATAATACGCCATGTTTGTCCTACAAAGTAATCAGGAGAGAGAAGATTAACGTCGGTGGATTTGAATTTGAATAATGGATTGTAGGCTACTGTACTGACATCTTTCCGCGTTTTACATTTACATTTATGCATTTGGCAGATGCTTTTATCCAAAGCGACTTACAGAGCACTTACTACAGGGGCAATCCCCCCGGAGCAACCTGGAGTTAAGTGCCTTGCTCAAGGACACAAGGGTGGTGGCTGTGGGGATTGAACCAGCAACCTTCTGATTACCAGTTATGTGCTTTAGCCCACTATGCCACCACCACTCCACACGCGTTTAAAACAACAGTCCTTCTGATGTAGGCTACATTCATGTTTAGCCTATTTGATGCTATAAATTAACCAAGGAAAAGATGATCGGTTCACGAGCAGCTTTAACTGAGGCAATCTGTCACGACACATTAAAGAGCCACAAAATAACAGGCCTATTTATGGTTTAATTTTCTTTGAATGACCAAATTTGAAAGTTGAGACTTTATTAAATGTTACCTGCTTGGTCCTGTCTGTCAGCGCGTTGTCAGTGTCCTCTATGTATTTTTCACGACATTCATAGCTATAAGCGCATTATTAATAGCTATAAGCGAAAACTTTAGGTGTCGACAACGTATTATAGCCTACTCCAACATCGAGTGCAAAGTGGGGAGTTGAAAAAAAACGTACGGTGCTCTGTCATCTGCAGCTGCTCCCGGATGGCGCCTCTTCAGATGCTGGTGCATTGCAGTGGTGCTAGAATGGAAGGCCATCTCCATTTTGCAAAGACGACATATCACGGAATTGTTTCCTTTTAAATTAAAGAATTCCCAAACTTTAGAGGAACGAGTGCGTGCCGCCTTGCACTTCTGATAGTCTGAGGAGCCACTCGTGTTGCTACTACTCACCTGCGCCGCCATCTTTGTATTGGGTCCAATGAATCGACGCGCATATTTTGCGTCGACGTATTTTTTGCGTCGACGTCGCGTTGTCCCAGCCCTAACTCTGACACGATCCCAGAATTCCAAATCGCATAGTTCATGTACGTGTAAGAAGATTGAATATCATGGCATTACCATAACGCATGTCCAAAAAACATATGGTAGTACCCTTTTTGTTGGTATAAGGGCCAATGACTTTTTGTCTGGAATTATTAATAATTAAAAATGCAATTCACGCAATTCGTTTTCAAATTAATTTGTATCTTTTTCAGAGACACATGGTCAAAAATGTCTAAGTGATGCAACCATTTGGGGAGTATTACCAAAAAATGTGGGTGGCTGTGGCTCAGTTGGTAGAGCGGGTCGGCCACTAATCGTAGGATTGGTGGATCAAATCCTGGCCCACACGACTCCACATGCCGAAGTGTCCTTGGGCAAGACACTGAACCCCAAGTTGCTCCCAATGGCAGAATAGCACCTTGCATGGCAGCTCTGCCATCATTAGTGTGTGAATGGGTGAATGTGTCACAGTGTAATGTGCTTTGAATACTGTTAAGGTTAAAAAGATGCTATATAAGTGCAGACCATTTACCATCTTTCAAAAATGTAGTCACCAACATGCAGGTAGCCATTCTGTTGTCATGTGACCAAAAACAAAATAGATAGGACCCAATTAGACCCTTGCAACGGTGTGAAGTTTTTATTCTATCTGTTGTTGCGAGCTGTTTAAAACACAGGCCTGCCCTTGTCGTCGTTTCTTTTCTAATGGCTGTGTTTATTAATATCATTAGTGCATGTTTAGACAAAAATAGTTTCTCTTGCTTCTCGGGTGACTCAGTAGGTCCAACTTGTTATCACGGAGACATGCCAATGTGCTGCTTCATTACCGCAGGGTTTTGAGAAGTTCAGAGGTAATATGAGTTTGCAGATCATTAAATATTCTCGCTTTCATTTGGTTAACTTGCTTTTTTTAAGGTTACGTGTATGTGTGTTATAATCATTTTTCTATCAACAAGGCTTACCAGTCTTGAAATACGGACATCACTAACATGTTATGTATTTGTAAAAAGAGCTGAATATTACAATCAATTAAATAATCAATAAACCAATAACTGTTAACATGGCTGCCCAATTTATGTCTCTGTATAACATCATTATTATCCACCGTACTGAAAAATCTCTCAAATCATAAATCAAATCAAATTATGCAGTTATGGAGAGCATTTTCGGAAGTCTCCATTTACGGTGGAAGTTAACGCGGGTCTAGTGTGGATGAGGGTCATTAAAATAGCGTTTTCAAACGAAAATTTGACTATTAGTAGCTATAAATTTATGCATCACATCTAGACGAAAATGGAGTATTTAAACAATGACGGTTGGAAAGTGAAACAGAGTTTTAAACTAATTATTGTGAATGCGGCCTTGTAAGACTATTCCATTGGTATACATCCTATAAATCACCAGCTGAAAACCACTTGCTTTATCTATGAATGTATGTATGTTTATGTATGTATGTATGTATGTATGTGTGTCTATGCAGTGGCGGGCCATGCATTAAAAGTCCAGGCCTTCAGTGTGATTCATGCCATTAAGAAAACACATTTTCACAATGAATAAGGCATCCTATGCCTTTGGGCTTCATACATTATGCCGCAGCTAACTAGTAATACCAATTGACCTTTAAATTGACCTCATTTTAGCTTATCGCGGCCCAATCAGCACGTTTCGCGGCCGACCCACCGGCTCGCTCGGTTCTCCCGATGGCCATTCCACCCCTGATCGACCCCAATGGGAAAATGCCCGTTATGCCAGACTACCAGTCCAGCCCTGTTTATCACTTACTTTTGCTCTTCGCTTTCAAATTACGTCAATTAAAGCGTGATTGTGTCACTCAAGGCCAGTTAGAAGGCCTCGACCGGGACATATACTAAAGATCACACCAACAAAGAATAAATAAATCAATCTGATTGGCTGATGAATCTGACTTTAGTTGCCCATTCATTTGCACTGATCTGAAGGCCTGACAGGGTGGAGCTCAGACTCACACACCGCATCGGCTAACGAGCTCAGCTTCGGGCATGGGATTTGTGAAACAGTTGTCAGGCTTCGATTGTAAGCATCAAGGAATAAATTCTGAATGGATAAACTTTTCGTTTTTCTTGATTGATTAAGAGTGGAAAGCAATTAAAAATACATAAAATACAAAAATACAAAAAGTTGATTGAAAATGAAAGGATGAAAAATATGTAATTATTTATTTGGCATGTTAGGCCAGCAGAGAAGGCTTTGCTGGCCCCGAGTATTCGCCACTGTGTTTATGTATGTATGTCCAGGCATGCACATACATCTACATTTTACATTTATGTATTTGGCAGATGTTTTTATCCAAAGCGACTTACAGTGCACTTATTACAGGGACAATCCCCTCGGAGCAACCTGGAGTTAAGTGCCTTGCTCAAGGACACAATGGTGGTGGCTGTGGGGATCGAACCAGCGACCTTCTGAATTAACAGTTATGTGCTTTAGCCCACTAGGCCACCACCACTTTCATGTGGCCACACCACATGAAAGCACTTGTCTCCTTCAGGGTAGAGGGCTTTGAATTGATTTCAGATTGATGAAGAGGATTGCGGAATGAGAGATTCCCATTTTTAATCTCTCTCTCTCTCTCTCTCTCTCTCTCTCTCTTTACTTTTTCATTTCATGCTTTACCTTGTTAACATCCCTGGCTGGGGAGAGTAAAGAAAAGAAATGAGGACACAACAAGGACACGTCTGATTTTCCATGTACCATTTAGTCATTTAATGACTGCTAAAGGCAGGATCCATTTATACCTGCTCTATTACTTTATCTCTCTAACTTTTTCTCTCCTCTGTGCAACAGAATGTTAACATGTAGTACACGATGTGCAGTACAAGAATGGGTGTGTTTTCATTTTTCTTAGCACTGAGACATTATCAATTTACAATTGTTCCTTAACTGCAATCTAACCAGTGGAGATCTGTAAATCATGGGACCCCGCCCACAACACAAGTGACACCATAAACAATCGTTTATATCAGAGGTCAAATAGCCTTTAATACTATTAAAACACGGTCATTTCTAGAATGGATCTCTTTTCTAAAAACGTTCTTTTGCATGGAAAGCATTTGGACTGGCAAAGGCTCCTACAGCATTTTGCAAAAGTGCATGCAAGTCAATAATCAATGAAGCATGTGATACATTGTTTCCTGCAGTTGTGATCCCATTGTATGTGTTTATGTTGCACATGTGCTGCATTAAAATGTCACCTTCAATGCCGAGTACAATCGCTTTAGATATGGTAAAAATGGTCTGCACTTATATAGCGACTTTTTAACCTTAGCGGTATTCAAAGCGCTTTACACTGCGTCGTATTCACCCATTCATACACCAATGACAGCAGAGCTGCCGTGCAAGGAACTAGCCTGCCATTGGGAGCAACTTGTGGTTCAGTGTCTTGCCCAAGGACACTTTGGCATGTGGAGTCGTGTGGGCCAGGATTAAAACCACCAACCCTGCGATTAACAGCCGACCCGCTCTACCACCTGAGCCACAGCCGCCCATAACATTACATCTAATTATATTAGATGTAATATAATTGCCTTATAACGGAGGGGGATCCAGGCCATCCCATACTCTTGTGGATGTGATCACCAATATTGCATCTACAGTACAACTGCCACAAAATACATTAGTGTAATGTATGTATGGGATGATATGTTTGTAAAGCTGTTTTATTTGAGTGCCCCATTACTCGCTTGAATGCTGATCTAGCGCCATCATCTATGAAGTTCCATCCTCAAACTTCAGCTCTTTTCAGAAGGCAAATGTGAAACAAGCTTTAATTGAGCAAAATACACAATCTCATTACTATGCAGCATGTCAGATGGTGCGCCTGTGGCTATGGTAACAAAAAATGTAAAACACTTTTTGTGGAAATTAAATGAAAGCACCTGCAAATACTTTCACATTCATGCAAAACAATTAGCTTACAAATAGGTCTTAAAAACGTAAATATATATATATAATATCAATTAGCAAATATTGTTCACAGGTTTGGTGCCACTAAAGTCTATTGGCAATTTTATAGTTTCCCCATGTCCCACCAAAACGTCCTGTTAAAACATGAAATACATCAACATAGTGGGACATTTTTTTTTTTTTTAAGAAATTTTAAAACTTTTAAGGACTTCTTAAAGGCTGACTTCTTAAATGAGGTCATTGATTATGCTCTCTCTCCATGCTTTTTTTAAATTTTATTATTATTATTGATTTCTCCTTATCTCCTGCAGTTATGATCCACCAGTAGCTTCATTTAACTAGAAAACTCCTGGGGAACAGAAGAAACCTGTGACCCGCATCCATAAACAGTCCACAGGGGCTCATTTATTCATTCAATTGATTTCCACAAAACACCACGACTCTCTGAGATACCACTGAGCGAATGAGGGACATATTGGTAAAACAGCTTGCTTATAGACAAATGGACTTTGCTTCTTGCAGACCAGACCAGACTTGTGCAGGTTCCCTGGAGATCCAGAGGGGCTAACGACAATCCGATCTGAGGTCCTATTCCCTTGTGCCCTGCACGGCCTGCATTACTTTCACTTATCGGACTGTTCTGCTGGGACACTGAGCTACAGGACGTCATTGCTGCTGGAGATGTGACATTAATGTTGCATTGATGTGTTGCTACTAGTTCTTAGCTAAGTTAGAATTTGAAATCACACTTGAGATGATTTAATGTTACATAGGGTCTAAGTGCAGCAGCATTTCAATATCAAGTCTGGGTGAAGCTCATATTTTTACCCCATAATCACAAGGAAAATAAATGTGATAAACATTACTGTGGCAGGGCGGAGGGCGGGGCCGGGTCGTGATCATACACACCTGTCCCGTATTAGGCTAATTAAGCCACCGTGAGGGATAAAGGTCGACTGCAGAGGATCGTGCGGGAGAGAGATATCGTTAACGGACATGTCCGTCATGTGTGTGTTTATGTTGTCTTTTAAGTTTATCATTAAACCATTATTTATATCGTCAAGCCGGTTCTCGCCTCCTCCTTTCCATTGAATACTTTACAATTACATTTTGCATGAGGAAAATTAAGCCTATATCTAGGACCATACATATTTTTTGCATTACAGCAATATTTTCATCAAGCACAATTAATTGCACTCCTTATCTCCCCATCATTACTTAAAAAGAGATTACAGTGACGTGAAAAATTATTATTCACACAAAAAACATTTTAGCTTATTTTTAAGATTTACGCATTTCAATTTCATTACAAAATTCCATCAAATTGAATTGAATAGTAGTTTAAAAAAATAAAATAAATAAAAATATTTAAAAAAAAAATATTTTTATATTTTTGCACTTAATTTTCATCAAATTGAATTGAATAGTAATTTAAAAAAAATAAAATTAATATATATATATATATATATATATATATATATATATATATTAATTTATTTTTTTTTAAATTACTATTCAATTCAATTTGATGAAAATTAAGTGCAAAAATATAAAAAAAATTTTTTTGAGAGTATATTATTTAAATGGTAAAGTACAATTGTAAGCGTACATAATACTGGTATTTTTTTATTGCATTTAATTCATGCAGATTTTAATTATATTTATTATTCCATTTTTTTCTTCATTAATTTTATTAACACTGTTTATTTGTTTATTTGATTTTGATTTCTTTGTTAGATTTACCCATCTATGTAGGATAGTTATTTTTAGTAAAAATGTGAACAAACATGATGTGAATCATGTGTGATGACAAGCACATCTCCACAATTGTTTTAGGCATTACACAAATGCATCATGGGAGAGTGCAAAGAACCTTGATGACGAAACTGATGAAAAGCACAAAAGAATCCTAAACCTGGAAAACCATGACATTTCAAAGGTACTGTTTATTGTGAAATATGAGCATCCTGTCATCCCAGTTCCTTTTGTTCAACTATAGGTTATTTCCAAAAAACAGTTTCTCTGAGGTGAAGTCTCATGTGTTATTTTTGGAGATGAACTTTCATGGCCATGACACAGAAAGCTTCACAGAAATAGTGAATATATATATATATATATTATTAAAAAGACAACATTTAAAGAAGATGTTCCCCGAAAAATAAAAATGTCCTCATTTACTTACCTCCACATCTTTCCAACCCCATTTGACTATGATCGACTTTGAATGAGTGTGAATAAATAATGACATCATTTCAATTTTGGGGTAAAAAATTCCTTTATAAACAAAACAAATCACCCCAAAACGTTCATTATAATGTCTTTTTGATGAGACAAAGAGCACAAATGCGTGCACGTGTGGTCTGAGCACTGATTTAAATTAACTTGGAGAGTTCTCATATATTACAGAACAACGCTGCAAGACATTTACTCTTGCTGCTGAAACTCACCGTGCTAACGCTTAATCAACTTAGTCAGTCCATCACCACAGCATAGAGAGAGAACAGTTGGATTAAGAGAATTAAGACATTAATAAAATGTCTTAATGAAATAGCGATAAAACTTCTCTGTTCATTTATCAAATAATCACTCACAGAATGCCAGACAGCAGAAGCCTGACGCTGCATTCATTTTCAATTTCACTTGAGTGGCAAATGGACGGGTTTGGAGAGGACATGAGAGAAACAGATGGGTGTGATGGAGAGAATAAAGAGGGATTAAAAAAGCATGCAATCTACCGTTCTTTTCGTGTTTTTAAGGGTCATGAGGTGCCCTGAAATCGTACCTGACATTAACAACTCATATTCTAATGCACTTTAATAATAACAAAGCAGACAATAAATCTACTATGTAAGTGCTATTGAAGACTGGAGGCTTGTTTGATTATGCCCAATGTTGGCACATGTACACATTACATATTTGTTTTATTAAGCAGATATTTAAATGCGCCATGATTAGAATGCATCTCAGGTACTAAAAAATTTAATTGCATATGAAAAGGCAGCTACATCTAAGAAAGAGAGAGAACATCTTATAAATGTACATAAAGATGAAATCCTCATATGCTCCAGATGAGGGAATATTGACCTGCTTACAAAGTGTTAACATGCTAATCACGTGTAATCGTCTCGGTTCCAATCAATCGACTGCGATCAATCAGCTTAATTAATCGGAGAGCATCACTTGTGGGCTGAAGGAACCAAATAACAGGCGTAATTGGAGTAATGGACACTGAACGTTCCATGTGTTCTTATTATTATTGTGCAATTTTTCCCCAGTCTATTCTATTCTATTCTATTCTATTACATTCTATTCTATTCTATTCTTCCTTTGTACTTGTACTGGCATGTTTAACAGCTGCACAGCTGTTTAAACTTACATTTGCAGTTTGACTGCGGTCTGGCAAATAGTGAAGGACTTTACAGGCCCTCGTCCTCCATAGTGACAAACTACAGGGCAAGTCTGCAAAGAGAACACTTCCTTATAGTATTTACCTACTGAAACCACACTGACATTACAATACTGACCACACTATTGACCATTATGCTACTGAGCTAATAAAAGCACACAACTAACTAACTGACACCAAGCTATGTAATACAACTCTGTGACGAGGAGGAGGGCATGGCCGGGCTGTGAGGAATCAGATGATCAGCAGGAGAGTGAGATAAAGGGGAGCCGGAGGCACCAGTTCAAGAGAGATAGGTGCACACGGCAGTGTGTCTTTGTGTCTTATGTTTTACGTTGCTTTAAGTTGAGTTTTACATTAAACGTTTATGTTGACTGTTCAGCTGGTTCCCACCTCCTCCTCCCCCGTCTTTCAACCATTACAGTGGAGGGATGTGCTGTCACGGCGTCCTCGCTGCTGCCGTCTGCCAGAGGAGCATCCGCAGCTGTCTGCCTGAGGATGGAGGGATCGCTGCCATCTGCTGAGAGCCGGAGGATCCACTGCCATCTGCCAAAAAGGGGAGGAGCGGTTCCATCCACCAGGGGTCGGGGGACTCATAGCCATCGCCAGAGGGCGGAGGAGCAGTTTAGGACCGGGCGATAGCGTGTCTGGGGACCAGCAAGCATGTTTTTCTCTCTCTCTCTCTGTTTGTCTCCCGCTCGCCCTTTCACTCTCCCCACATCTCCCTTTCGTCTCTCTCCCAGGTTCCAAGGAGGCAGGGTGGACCACCAGCTGACAGAATGGCTGGAAGGGCAATGTCTCCCCTCCAGGGATGAGAAGGGGGGGGGGGGGATTGTGTAGGTTAGTCTGGCCTGCATCGGGCAGGGGAGGAGTGTGATGAAGAGGAGGGCGTGGCCAGGCCGTGAGCGTGCATAGCCGGCACTGGATCACATGATCAGCCGGAGAGCGAGATAATGGGGAACCGGAGGCGCCAGTTCGAGAGAGAGAGAGACGCATGTGGCAGCATTGAGTCTGTCTAAAGTTTATGTTGTTTTAAATTGAGTTTTACATTAAAAGTGTATGTTGACTGTTCAGCCGGTTCCCGCCACCTCCTTGCCCTTCCTTTATCTGTTACAAACTCAGACTTATTCTGTTTAAAATATCAAGACTAAAGACATTTCCCTTTTGTAAAAAAATACACTGACTTGTTTACTCGGCTGTGTGTCACAAGAGAAGAAACAGAAAACTGTGAAAGGCGGAGGTTGTGAAAATATAGATTTATACAAGCAGTCTAACTAATGAAATTAGATAGCATAATATCCATCTTAATCATTGATTCAGTGCAGATTTACTGCTTGTAAAAAATACAGTTAATCCATAATTTGCTTAATATCTCCGCTGAGACAAAGTATTTAAGTTGATTTTATAGATGTTGTATTCTCAACATATTAATTCATTTGATGGTATATTACCATTTAAATCTAACCGTAGGGTTATCTATATCCCTGCTGGAAAAAACTACTAAAACCACCCTATGCTGGTTGGCTGGTCTTAGTTGGTGGAGCCCAGCTTCGGTTCAGCCGGAAAGACACTTGCTTTGCCCCACATTTGGTGTACTGTTCAATACAAACAAAAGTCAGTGTAAAATAAAGATTTCATCTTGTTGTTGTTGTAACAAAAGAATCCCAGTCCGATTGTTTGCAGTATCACTCTGAGATGTACAGTATATAAAAGAACTCCAGGAATACGGGACACATTATTGCATTAAATAGTTATTAAATATTCAACATGGATCTATTCACAGCTTCATAAAGAATCGTCAAGAGTGCAATAATTAAATGCCATCTATGGGATCCAGAAGCCTTGGCCTCAGACTCCATCACAAACACACATAGCTGTAATTACTACCACTGGTGATAATAGTACAGATTCATAACCTATTCTTAATGGTTGTGAGAGCAATCACCTCCCAGGTCACCGTGCCATTAGATGCATTAGAGATCACAGTTAGATTAGAGCGAGAAACCCAGCAGAGCAAGATTAAGAGATGGTGGCTGGGTGGTTGAAGACATAGGGTGATGAAGAGTATATGAGCACACAGTGATGCTTGGCCAATCAGAATGCAGAGCTGAGGAAAGACACATTTCACAGTGCTGCCTTTTGGAAAGAGTGTAAGCCAGAAAAAGTCGCTGTCTGCAAATCTCTCTCCATCTGTCTTACTCTGTGATCTCAGTGCTGAACTTGCTGATGGGAGATGTTCATTAAATTTCACTGATTAATTGATCAGTTTTCCTTTCCAAGCATTTTCCTTCATTTTTTAAATGGAGCACCACAGCTCAAGGCAAAAATGCCCCTGAAAGTGGAAAAAAGGAGGAAATATCCAGTACTGTAAATGTATCTATGACGTGTGTCCCCACATTGAAATATATTTATACGATATTTAGTCGATTAAATTATATAATTTTTAAGAAGCACAATTTATGATACCATTGTTGTCAGATTTTGATGATTTGAAATATATTATTTGATTGTAATCTTGATCAACAGTTTTGGAGATTTCTGTCTTTCCCCATTCAAGTAGATCGGAGCTTCATGATCATGTCCACACTAATATGTTTTTGTAAAAAATTATTGGATTTTGCAACGTGCACACCTCTCATCCACACTGGAACAGTGTTTTCCACCACTGAAAATTTAGCAAAAATTAAAATGGAGTTTTCTAACAAAACGGCTTGGTGTTGACATAGCCTTAAGGCCAAAACTTTCTCTACGCAAGTTAATGAACGCAGACGCTTTTGCCAAGCAAGCTCGATTACATGCATTGTTGCGTTCTAAAAGAACAATTCATAACACAATACAAGAGGCGCTATAGCAAGATTAGCATGAGCTGTCCACTTCTAAGGTGAGTTTTCTCTTTCAGCTCAGCAACTGTCATGGCGGAGCAACAGTTTGCAGATTATATTGCTGAACAAGTATGTTAAAGTCAATATATTTATAGCAACTTAGCTGAATAATAACACATGCAGTTTATTGGTACAGACATTTGAAGGTAACTCTATTGCCCCCTTGAGTACTGAGGTTTGTTACCACCATGATAACGCAAGAACGCATGTAAAGCATGTTCAACCGGACCCACTCCGAGTGGGATTCGAACCGGCATCAGCCAGCATGGGAGGCAGGTGCGCTAATGAGGAGGCTAAGGGCTACAGCCCCTAGAGTCAGTTGCTAGTATGCATCTTGAATCCAGGGGAGTGAAGTTTACACACACTGCACAACTATCACATACCAGCTGGCTCAAGTTCCATTGGCAATGCGGTGACCAAGCACTCATATCATGTCTGAAGTATGTTAATGTATTATACATAAGTATGCATATGTTTCTTGCCATAGTCTTGCGTTACCAGACCATTGACTTGACGGCAAAAGGTCTTGACTGTATTGCATGTAAAACTGCCAAGAACTCCCCACTTTAAAAAAAGTAATTTGACTTACACATAAAGCAATCAATCACAGTAGATTTCTCATTATGTGGCATTTAGGGGCGGGGTTATCTGAGATATATTATACCAAAATAAAATACCGGTGAGGAAAACTTTTTAAAATTATGGAGCTGCAGTTTCCACAGAAAACACACAAAAATGTATGTTGATTTTAGAGGGAACAAGCCTCATTTTTCAGATGGAGAATGTCTTTTGACATATTTGACATTTATGGATGACATGCTGTGTCTTTATATAAGGGGGAAATGCCCTCATATGGTAAAACAGAACAGAAAATAAATTCCAAGGGGTCCTTAATAAAAAAAAAAAAAGTTAATTTCTGACACTGCACAGCACACATCGGTCTGATCCATAAATATCACATGAGACTGAAAGGGATGTAACAGATGGATAGATGCAGTGAGTGAAATGAAGGACGGATGCAAGGATGTTATAAAGGGCAGGAAAGGCGAAAGAGAACAAAGAGCATGAAAAATTAGAAAGATAAAAATTGGCATTAAAGGTTCTCTCCACAGAGAAATGTTCTAAAGAAAAATGGGAGAGATGACGATCTCATCTAGAAACAAACAGCTGGATGTGGGAGAGAGAGAGAGAGAGAGAGAGAGAGAGAGAGAGAGAGAGAAGAGATAGCTGGATGGATGGATGAACATACTGTATGGAGTGAACAATGAATGATTGAATGAATTCATTGAAGGGTCAATGCTCGGGCTCAGTTGCAGTGTTTGAAATAATTGCTCTCTTGGGATTAACGTATTTGAGCACTAACCTACATAAATACTATTCACACAGAAAATTAATATAATCACACCTGGGGATCTCACAGGCTGGAAAACAAACAAACATACAACATCAGTGAGCAGTGAGGATAGAAATAACAAATTAGATCTCTTTATTATCGAAATGTATAGCTCTACACTCTACTGTATGTCAAATTAACTGTAGGAGAAGCATCTAAGACATAGTCGATACATAAAGGAAACAACTGAGAACTCCATCAGGTTTATGAGCAGTGAAATTGCAACTTCTAAGCAATAAAATATTTCTTTAATATTATGTGTGTGTGACCCCTGATATCTGGTTTGTTACTGTATGTGTGAGCTCAACTGAAGTCAGTGTTTGACCATTGAAATTCTGCCTCGTCTTTCCCTTTCACATGCTGTCAGACCCGGAGAACATCACGTCTCTCAACCTCTGCTCTAGCGGACTAAAAAAGACAGACGGTGCTTTCAAAAGAACTTTGTGTGGGTAAGTGTCTGCCAAGTTCACACCAGCATGACTATAAAAGGCTGTATATATGCAAGTATGACATGGGGAAAAATCGTGGACAGATATTAAAGGAGTAATCCTGCACAAGAAAAACAAATAGGTATTTAACACGACATGTGAAGCAGTGGCTGCAGTGCCCTATTCTTCATCCTTTTTTTTCCAAGTTGTTGAATAACTGGAATATTTGTACTTTTACAAGTAGGGCTAGTTGAGTAATTGCAAAAAAACTAAAATAGTGTCATTGTTTCAGCTGTTGCATTCAAAAATGTGTCAGACCGCAATTCATAACACAACGCAATTTCATGTTGCATTCTCATTGCTGCCACAAGGAGCACTATAGTGGACATTAGTGTGAACTGTCTGCTTACATGGTGAGTTTTCTCTTTCAAGACAACTGTTGTCATGGCAGAGCAACAGTTTGATGATAATAATGCTGAGCCAGTAAGGTAAAGTTAATATTTTTATAGCAACTTACCTGAATAATAACAAATCCAGTTTGAAGTCCCAGTGAAGTGCCTCGATGAGCGCAGTTTTCCCTACTGAAACATTAAGTCGAAATGCTCATGCCTTTTTTAGAAATAGCCGAAAGGCTTTAGTTTACATTGCAGCCCTTGGCAAAGCCACATACATCTCAATAAAGAGTCCAAATGCTTTTCCACTGACTTGAGAACCGAATGATGATCTAACTGGCCTTGTTTCTACATAACCAGCCGACAAGCAAACAGAGCACATTGCGGTCTTTACTTATAATGAGGCTGGAGCCGTTGTGCAAGTCAATGTAGATGAATAAGAAACAAGGGAGTAAAAGATCTAAATAAATCAAAGTTTTGAATCACAGTACACCAAAAAGCAACAAATTGAGAACACTTCCTCACGCTTTACAGTACTGTAACATGTAAAGCTTGGGCAAGGAGGAGGCGGGAACCGGCTAAACAGTCAACGTAAAGTTTAATGATAAAACTCAACATAAAACAAATATAAACAAACACAGACACACATGCAACACATGCGCAACCATGTGCATCTCTCTCTCTCTCTCGAACTGGTGCCTCCGGCTTGAATTTATCCCCCTCCCGGCTGATTAGCCCGATACAGGGCCGGCCGTGTGTCCTCACAACCCGGCCCTGTCCTCCTCCTCGTCACACTCCTCCATCGCCCGACTCAGGCTGGGGAAACCACAGGATGCACTCCACTCCCTTCCTGGAAGGACCTTTATAGCCTTTTTTTAATGAGGGAGGCGGAGCAACAGAGAGAGAGAGAGTTAGAGAGAGGAGAGACATGCTGTCGCCCGGTGCTCAACAGCTCCTCCGCCCTCTGGTGGATGGCAACTCACTCCTCCCCCAGCAGACAGCAGCGAGTCCTCCAGCTCTCGGCCGCCAGAAGCGACCCCTCCGTCCCCAGGCAGACAGCCGTGGCTGCTCCTCTGCCATATGGCAGCAGCGAAGGACTCGGCGACAGCGCAATATAACAGGTAAAGGTTGGGCAAGGAGGAGGCGGGAACCGGTTAAACAGTCAATGTAAAGTTTAATGATAAAAACGTAAAATAAAACAAACACATGCAAAGGCCACGTGCGTCTCTCACTCTATCTGGCGCTTCCGGCTCATCTTTATCCCCCTCCCCCACTTTCCCGCCATCCTCCTCATCACAAGTACATCCCTAGAAATCCCCAAAAAATGCCTGCAATAAACATATGATTAAACTCCAGCCACTTTTCTTGCATCTACCATCTAGAGCTATAGGGGGCTGAAAGGTGATAATGGCCATTCACATATCACTTTTTAAGTGTTTTTAATTCAATTCTGTTTGGAACGACCCTACAACAGAGATTGTGCTCCCTTTGAAGTGCACTACGAGGGCATCATCAGTGAAGGTGAGAGCACGGCTAAAAATCATCCAGTGAGCAGCAGTTCTGTTGAAAGTATTACAGAGGTCAAAGGAGAATGGCCAGACTGATTCAAGCTGACAGAAAGGCTCCGGTAACTCAGATAACCACTCTATACAATTGTAGTGAGCAGAAATGTATATCAGAATGCACAACACATCAAACCTTGAGGCGGAGGGATACAACAGTAGAAGACAGCATTGGGTACTCTATTAGGACCATAGTGTTCCTAATAAAGTGCTTGTGAGTGTAAATGACCTTGAAGCTAATGGATTTGCACTAAATGCAGGAAAACTTTAATGGCACATACTTAAGAAGAAAACTCTATCGCCCCCTAGAGTTCTAAAGTTTGTAACCAACACATTAATGCAAAAAGGTACTTAACCATGTTTCACTGGATCGCACATTGGTCATGCGCTCCCATCTGCGAACGCGTACTCCCTCATGCTGTTCCATAAACCTATGCTGTTATTTTTCTTCATGGAATAGGATGAATAAATAATGACAGTGTTTTCATTTTTGGGTGAACTATCCCTTGCCCAAAAGAAATGGATACCAATCGCCTCAAATACAAATTTATATTACAAATTCATATACATTTTAACCAAACATCCTAATGCTGAAAACCAAAAAAATAAATAAAATAAAACTATTTGTGTCAATGTTATTTGTCAACTTCCATGGATCATTTATGATGTTCTATTATCTAATGGGAACGCACAGAGACCCATACACACAAATGTAATGGAGTTGTTTTCATTCACACTTTTTTACACACATCAGCCCTTGTGATGAGTGGCAAACACAATACAACCACAGGATGAGGTCATATGCATTTCAGAGAGAAAGCCAGAGAGGGAACAGACAATGTGTCCTGTTTTGTCCCTGGAGAATGTGTCATCTCTCTGCTCTCTGTCCCACCTGTACATCCAGTGTCTGACATCACTTTACAGCCATACTAACCAATACTTTTTTTAATCTTCACTTTTTCAATACCCTGGTGTACTTCATTGTCTCTCTCTATCTATCTCTGCCTGTAAAGCATACCTCGCTGGGTCCCGGTGAAACTGAATGAAAGATGTGTTTGGACTCCTCTCGTGTTGTGTTTCCAGGCTATGGTATGGGAGATGCTTCCATCACATTCTCAGATGCCGTTGCCTCACTGTTTTGTGCTCTGTTCGGTTAGTTTGACATTTCAGGTACACACTGTTCCAAAAAGGGGCGGGTGCTCCAAACCACCAGCAAATATATAGAGAGCCCCTAAACTAACCCTTTCCCTAACCATGTGTGATGGTAACGCCACCTTTTGGAGTTGGCACAACCCACTTTTGGAGTAATCCCGCCCTCTTTTAGAGATTCCGCCACCATTAATACATCCCCGGCCGGCAGCTATACCTACCTGGGTTCTTCTGTGAGCTTTAAAAACTCTGAAATGGTGGTGAAAGTTTGACACTGTGAAGGCCTGCTTAAAGGCAGTGTCAGCACCAGGATCAAACATGTAAGATAAATAAACTGTATACCTTTCAAATATAAAATCTGGGGCGCATAGTGGTCTAAGTGAGCGGGCACAGCCCCCCATAGCACTGATGATGCTTAAAGGGTTTCACACTCTGTCCCAACCAGACCTGATCTGAAAAAGTCCCAACGAGCAATTTGTCTGTCCGCACAGAACAAAAAAACAATCAGAAGATATTTGATGTTTAATGCGTTGTTCCAAAAGGGGAAGGTTTTCAGACCAAAGAGTGTTCACTGTGGGCAGGGCCACGTTCTGACAAAAGTATGTCTTGAAGCTACAGTATTTGATGTAGTTATATATTTTAATAGATATTTTTATTATTTGAACAACCATGTGACGTTGGGTGACTGTAAATCCTTCTGCCATAAGGACAAGACAGAGAGAGTGAATCAGAGCGTGAAATTAGGATGAAGTTTACTCAAGACTTCTACGAAGTGAACGATTACATTTAATGTTCCATCTCAGTCAGTCTGATGGGAACGGCCAAGTTTAATAGATCCATAGCTGAGCTATCTTACTTTCTTTCTGCCTCTTTTCCATTCTGAAATCCCTCACTCTATTGCATCAAAACTGAGAGAGAGGAGAGAGAGAGAGAGAGAGGTCATGCTCTTTGACTGGCATCAGTCGGCCCGACGGAGTTGTAAAGAGTTAAATGTGCAGCGCGCTCCGCAACACAACGCAACACAACAGAATCAATGCACGCATTACTCTCGGCTAAGAGAGAACAAAACAAGAGAAAAACCGGAGCGGCATGCTGTTGGAGCACATGTCCAAGTCCTGCTCTGTCATGATGACCATATGAAAGCCTATGGGCTTTATTTTCTGACCAGCAGGATGAACAATATGACAGAGAGCGAGATAGAGAGAAAGAAAGATAACGTATCGCTCTGTCCAACCCTGACATGACCTCTCCAGAGTGTGTATAAGCTCTTATCATGTTTAAACATCAATGTGGGATGCCACTGATTTAAAGTTTTTTATTAAGCCTATTATATTCACTATATATAGCATTTTAAGATTTAGTGGTGCTTGCCCGTGCAAAACTCACAACCACAATGCAGCATTACACAGGAAAATCAACATGTTGCTTCTCAAATTTCATATACTATAGTGAAGGGGTTTTACTCTACTGATGGTTAGGTTTAGGGTTTGGGTTAGGAGAAGAGTAAATAAAGCATGCAATCCCATTGACTGTATTACATCATTGACAAATGAAAATACAGCTCGCTTTTGGCACCACTCTGTGTTATTTCTCATGGAAACTGGAGCTCACACATGCCAATACGTTCAGCAACACTTCTAGCTTTGGCCACTGGGGGCAGCATACTTTTCTCCTCAACTAGCCACATGATTTGAGGTAACTTTAAGGAACAGATCACCCAAAAATGTAAATTCTCTCATCATTTACTCACCCTTATGCCATCCCAGATGTGTAGGACTTTCTCTCATCTGCTGAACACAAATGAAGACTTTTAGAAGGATCTCTTTGCTCATTTGATCCATTCAATGCAAGTGAATGGGTGCCAAAGGTTTTAAGCTACAAAAATCACTTAAATCTGCATAAAAGTTATCCATAAGACTCCAGTGGTTAAATCGTTATCTTCAGAAGCAATATGATAGTTGTGGGTGAGAAACAGATCACTTTTACTTTGTTCTTCTTGTGTTTTTGGTGATTGACCTTTTCAGGAATATCGCCCCCTACTGGGATGGGAGAAGTATTTCAAGCAAAAAGACTTGACTATTGATCTCACCTACACAAATCATTTCGCTTCAGAAAATATGGATAAAAACACTTGAGTCGAATGCATTATGATGCCTTTATGTGCTTTTTGAAGCATCAAAATTTTGGCACCCATTCACTTGTATTGTATTGTGTGGACCTACAGATCTGAAATGTTCTTCAAAAACAGAACTGCAGAAGAAAGAAAGTCATACCCATCTGAGATGGCATGAGGGTCAGTAAATTATGAGAGAATTTTCATTTTTGGGTGAACTATCCCTTTAAGGTTAGGGGTTTTGCACAATTATGATCAATAGCAATATTGATGCCCTTTAGTAAGATGTTACCCCTGGGAGGTCCCCACAATGTAGGTGAAGACATGTAGTCCCAAAAACGATCGCAAAAATCTGCTAATTTCTCATGACTTTTTCCAGATATGTAATACTTATTTCACTTTAAATGGAATCTTAACCACACTGTGTCGACACCGCATTCCTGCATCCCGAGAGAGAGAGGAGCCCCGTTATGATGACAGATGAATCGACCAACTGCACGACACCTGCTCCCACGCGACGGGCTTCTGGCCAATGGAAGCGAGAGGGTGGGCGCAGTGGAGCTCTTGGCACTGAGTGTGTGTGTGTGTATACATATGTATAAGAGTCAGCAGACTCTGAATCTGTTCTTGTTCGTCACACTGGTGTTGCACAAAATTACTAAGCACAAGCCAGGTTAAACGGTAAGATGGATGCAAGATGCGATGCCCTGCCTTAATTGTAAATTCTCAGCCAATTATAACCTGACGTTATAATTTTCATAGATATCAAAAGAGGGATAAATTAGGAAGAAAAAACAGGTGGAGAAAACATAGAACAAAAAATTGCCTTAAAATGGTGAAATAATTGAAAAATAAAGAGCTTTCCTGACATTCGATGGATGGATGGATGATGGATCAAAGAGAAAACCCTACATGTTCCCTTTGAATTATTAGAGCAATCATTTACATATTCATTTAGGAAATAAATAAGATCAGCATCAATGCAGATGAACTTGAAAATGTTATACACAAGCATTCACTTTGATTTAATTCAATTGGAACTGCTTCAGGGCAGGGGATGTTGACCACACACACACAGCATCACACAGTGTCATTAAAAGTATGTGTGTGTGTGTGTGTGTGTGTGTGTGTGTGTGTGTGTGTGTGTGTGTGTGTGTGTGTGTGTGTGTGTGTGTGTGTGTATGTGTGTGACTGCAGTAACTGCAACAGTTACTGATTTAAACTCTCAATCGCGTCTGAATGTGCTAAGCACACACACAGTTTTGACTACCAGCCAGCAATGGCAAACACACAGTCCTGGGACAATTTTATTTGCGAGGTGCAGTCAAGCAGGAAACTAAAAGAAATAAAAAAAAATAAGAGCACAAGAGAGGAGAGGCTATGGAGACTGAGGTTGACTGACGCGTGGATACGATCAGAATGTCAAACAGCACGAGTGCATGCATGCGTGCTGCCTCCACTACTGCATATTGCATGCATGTCTTAAATTCAGACTCAGAGGATTGCAATACTGATGAGGATTAGAAATGACTGCACTCTACCTCCTTCTTTAACATGTGTATGTGTCTCTAAAGCTTGATGACAATTAAATGTTAATTATTTAATGAATCAAGTGATGCCTCAAGATTTTCCTCCTTGAAGAGTCAGGATTAATCTATTAATCCAGAGGCAAGATAGTGCTGGCATGGCACACTGTATTTAGAGGATCCAGAGACTAAGTACAGAACAGCTTACTATATAGTAATACTCTGCAGTATAAAGTCAATTTTAGGGTTTCAAACCCATTTGAGCAATGAATTTCCCTGATGTTTCCTGTTGTACATGATTACTGGATAAGTATTTTTAGAAATTATTTTACAGAGATTGCACTCACAAAGATCAATTTCTAGCTGATTAAATATTTTAGAGCTGACCATAAAAAATAAAAAAACTAAATTAATTTTGCATGATGGCCTTTCAGTGGCGTTCACATTTGTAAAGTTTGACAAGCGAAATCACTGCGTTGACCAAATACATCAACAAAGTTCACCAGCCTCTGTGTGGTTGGTGCTTCACAGACAGCTACACCAAACATTCATAATGGACAAGAATATAATTTTAGCAGGGAGTTTCTTTTCAACTTCACTCTCACGGAGAATAAAGTGCAGCATTGAAAAGAGGAAGCTTGGAACTCATTTTTTGTTGGTTTCATACACACTCAACGTCCGCCCACGTCTTTCTTTGCCCACAGAATTTTGCAGTGCAAAGGAAAAGTGGCCGAGACTTTATAAGGGACAGGCAGCAACCTCAGCACTAAGACATAACTTAAATTATTTTGGTAGCTTCCCTTAAAAAAAAGCCCGCACTCCAAAAGCCACATTAGCCAACCCAATGTTTTGCAATACCATCACACAAAATGACTGACTAAAAAGCCGGGTTCCCTGGCTCCTCTCTCTCTCGTGAATCAGTAAACATGTTGAACGTGTCCGTTTGCACTCAGGGTCAATGGAGTATACTCAGGAAAGCAACGCGGTCAAACGGGCACGATACGATCCGCAACGCAGACAACTGAAGTATACCAGGGCCTTTAGTCAATTTAACATTGGGACACTAATGACTGAATTTCCTTTTTTTTATGTCTACAACAGTCACAGAGACAGATGTGATTTCTCTGGATACCCATGCAGAGATTATTTAGCAGAGATCGACACTTCTATTGAAATTAATGAGAGAAATTTGAACGCTCAACCAAGGAGCTCTGAGCGCCCAATGGTCAACGGCTGTAGAAAGGAAGTCCCGCCTTACAGTTAAAAGAGACAATCACCTTTTAGATACTGACATCACCTGCCAATCAACTCTAGAACCTGCATGCACATTAGTCAAGTCATTTTTATTTGTATAGTACCTTTCACAACACACATCGTTTCAATGCAGCTATACAGAAAATCATGCATTAACAGAAAATAAACAGACTTAGAGTCATCATTGTGTAGTTTGATTAAATATAAGTATGATGTGTGTATAAAAATAAGTATTGAAATAATGATAGTATTCAGAAACCCAGTGAGCAAGACGAATGTGACACTGGCAAGGAACACAAAACTGCATAAGGTGTTGGTTAGTGGAGAAAAATAACCTTGGGAAAAACCCGGCTCACTGTGTTCCCCTCAGGCTAAACAGCATGAATATAATGCCAATATTACTTATTTATATGCAGTGCAAGTCATGGTTTAAAATGATTAAACTAAGTAAGTGTTAAGGGTCAGTGTTTAAACAAAGATTTTTTTAAGAACTGTAAGATTAATGAGTTTCAAGTTCATCCTGGATTAACTGCGGAGGTTCGTATGGATACATTGTCCTTTGTTAGTTGGCTGATGAAGGGTTTTGTTGGCAATTCATTGATAGTCTCTGTATTGCATTATAAGAGTGTAGTCCACCAAGGTAATGCAGGCCGAGATCAGTGAGGTACTTCGCAGTTCAACCGACCGGTAATTTCGGTGAGGTCTTTCCAAATTCCAAGGTACGGGGATTGGAATAGGAAGCATCCTATGTCTTATGGTTGGAGTTGGCATCAGTTCAGATCAATTAGATAAAATTGTGTTTTTTTTTTTTTTGCAGAATATGAGGTAAAGAATCACAATTTATGATACCAGTATTGTCAGATTATATTGCTGATTTGAAATATATTCTTTGATTGTAATCTTGACCAACCGTTTTTTTTTTTTTTTAACCCCTTTTCTCTCAATTTTGAATGCCCAATTCTCACTACTTGATAGGTCCTCGCGGCGCGGTTACTCACTTCAATCCGGGTGGTGGAGGACAAATCTCAGTTGCCTTCGCTTCTGAGACCATCTTATCATGTGGCTCGCTGTGCATGACACCGCGGAGACTCCCAGCACTGGAGGCTCATGCTACTCTCCACAATCCACTCACAACTTACCACATGCACCATTGAGAGCGAGAACCCCTATTTGCGACCGCGAGAAGGTTACCCCATGTGACTCTACCCTCCCTAACAACCAGGGCAATTTGGTTGCTTAGGAGACATGGCTGGAGTCACTCAGCACACCCTGGATTCGAACTCGCGACTCCAGGGGGGGTTGTCAGCGTCAATACTCGCTGAGCTACTCAGGCCCCCTTGACCAACCGTTTTTGTGATTTTGGTCTCTCCATTCAAGTAGATAAGAGCTGCACTTCTCTGTGTCATGTTAAAAACACACGTCGAGACACCTGCATTCTGTTTCATTCGTTGTGATGTGTCTACTGTTTTTAGTGCAGGTGGCACAAATATTTAATGTTCTGAACAAGTTCAGGTAGCAAAGAGGGGACTGTTACAATGTTTAACATTATTCCAGATTGTTCTGAACCAAGTGAAGTTTCAGCACTTGTTAAATGGCAATGTTTTTTTCCCATTCTGCTCTAGTGTGTTGAGAGGCCTCCGTGCCTTGTATGTTTACTATTACTGATACAAATGTTGCCTACGATGTCTAATAGCCTTTTGTAACATGGTGAACAATACACTGCAGCGTCACAATATGAATGGTAAATGGTCTGCACTTATATAGCACCCTTTTTAACCTTAGCGGTTACCAGAGTGCTTTACACTGTGTCCCATTCACCCATTCACACACACACACACACACACACACCAATGATGGCAGAGCTGCCATGCAAGGCGCTATCCTGCATAGCCTGCCATTGGGACCACCTTGGGGGTTCAGTGTCTTGCCCAATGACACTTCGGCATGTGGAGTCATGTGGGCCGGGAATCGACCCGCCAACCCTGAGAATAGTGGCCGAACCGCTCTACCACCTGAGCCACACTTGTCCTCCAAGAGAAAGTAAATAAGACTAAATACTATTAAATTAAATACTAGTAAATATGATACCAGTTTACAAAAATGTGTAAAAAGATATGTAGGTAAACATTGCATTTTTCACTGTATTGTGGAAAAACTGGAAGACATGCACTAATTCCTAACTAGATTTTATTTAATTAAACATGTTATATGTACTTGGATCCAACAGCTGATAGGCTGAATTTAAAATTATAATTTCAAATACATTTTAAGCCAAATTTTTCATTAAACAGAATTAGTGCTATAGTCTAATTCTTTTCAATGATGTGCAACATTTCTGTTAACATCTGATCAAATGTTTTTTGGGGATTTATGAATCTTTAAAAATAAAACAGTAGGCAGTAAGCAGTGCTTTATGCAGTTTAAGATAGTATTCTGTCAACAAACATGAATGCTGATTTTAAACGGGAGGGGAGAAGAGAAGAAGGAACCTCCATCTTCAGAAAAACCCC